>NW_027182820.1:1470000-1582500 GCF_041146395.1 Eulemur rufifrons | reverse complement strand
GTCTGGTGATTTGTTTTTATTATCCCCAGAGAGGAGAAGTGGGTATGTGTGTGGCAGGTGAAAAGGGCAGATCCTGTTTCAGTCTTAGACTGAACAGGATCCGCAGTTTTCAGCCTGTTCCTTTAAGAATCATTTGATTCATCAGCTGGGACTCTACCAAGGTTCTATAGACCCCTCTATGAGTGCACCCAGTAAACTGGCTGGTTCCAAGAAGTATACCTCAGAGCTTTTGAAATAACTACTATGGTGAGAATTATTTGCCAGTTTTTGCAGCACCTTTCACAATAATTGTGTTAAGATTCGCCTCTGCATCCTTAAACACAAGATGGCTGCCATGGAAAACACTATGCTGAGGCATAGCTCACTTGGTGTTGCCAATACTTGGTACTGGACCCTGGCAAGAAGCCAGTTTTTTAAGTATCATTCCATGATCCTTTCTCCACTATTTTAAATGGCAGAGCACCTTTTGGCAGTTAGCATAAGAATGAGTCGCTGGAAGGGACTTTTTTTGTGGGGTCGGGTGGTGTTTGGGGGTCAGGGCATCTTTCAGTCTGGCGGTTTGTTTTTATTAGGCCCAGAGAGGAGAAGTGGGCATGTGTGTGGCAGGTGAAAAGTGCTGATCCTCTTTCAGTCTTAGGGTGAAAGAGGATCAGCAGTTTTCAGCCCGTTTCTTTAAGAATCCTTTGATTCATCACCTGGCAATCTACCATGGTTCTCTGGACCCCTCAATGCGTGGGACCCTTTAACTGGATACTTCCAAGAATTATGCTGCAGAGCTTTTGAAATAACCACTACGTGGAGAATTATTTGCCAGTTTTTGCAGCACCTTTCACCATAATTGTGACAAGGTTCGTCTCTGCCTCCTTAAACCAAGCTGGCTGCCATGGACAAAACCATGCTGAGGCCTACCTCACTTGGTATTGCCTATACTTGGTACTGGAGCCTGGCAAGAAGCCAGTCTTTTAAGTATCATTCCACCAACCTTTTTCCATTGTTTTAAAAGGCAGAGCACCTTTTGCCAGTTAGCATAAGAATGAGTTGCTGGAGGGCACGTTGTTGTGTGGGGTCAGGTGGTGTGTGAGGGGGCAGGCGCTCTGCCAGTCCAGTGTTTTTTTGTTTTTTTTTTTATCCTCAGAGAGGAGAAGTTGGCATGTGTGCAGCAGGTGAAAAGTGCGGATCCTGTTTTAGTCTTAGACTGAAACAGGATCCACATTTTCTGCCCGTTCCTTTAAGAATCATTTGACTCTTCTTCCGTGAATCCACCATGGTTCTCTATAACCCTCTATGCGTGGCCCCAGGTAACTAGCTGGTTCCAAGAAGTATGCCATAGAGCTTTTGAAATAACCACTACGTGGAGAATTATTTGCCAATTTTTGCAGCACCTTTCACCATAATTGTGACAAGGTACTTCTCTGCCTCCTTAATCCCAAGATGGCTGCCAGGGAAAAAACTATGCTGAGGCCTAGCTCACTTGGTGTTGCCGATACTTGGTACGGGAGCGTGGAATAAAACCAGTCTTTCAAGTATCATTCCACCATCCTTTTTCCATTATTTTAAAAGGCATAGCACCGTTTGCCAGTTAGCATAAGAATGAGTCACTGGAGGGGACGTTTTTGTGTGGGGTCGTGTGGTGTGTGTGTGGGGGCAAGCCCTCTGTCAGTCCAGTGGTTTGTTTTTATTATGCCCAGAGAGGAGAAGTGGGCATGTGTGTGGCAGGTGAAAAGTGCGGATCCTGTTTCAGACTTAGACTGAAACAGGATCCGCACTTTTCAGCCCGTTCCTTTAAGACTCCTTTGATTCATTCTCAATGATGGTGGAATGGTGGTGACCTCCTGGATTCGTGCTCCTGGAGTGGAAGGCATGGGTCTCCCACTGCCACAACCCTAGAGGTTCACTTCCCCACAAGAACGGTGGTGTGAATCCATGGAGAATCAGCGTGGGACAGAGAGAGAGAGCAAGAAAAGACTGAGGTGATTAGGGAAATAAATCACCAAAATCTGGAGAGTGCGGGATGGCCAATAGAGAAGGGAGCACGGGACAGCTGTACCCACCTCACCAGAGAGTGGGGTGGGTTCAGCCCCACAGGAAAGCATCTTGTTCCCCCTCTGACCTCCACACCCACTCAATTGAGGATCTGCCTGAAGTCGGTGCAGAATCGCCACGGGAGATGTGGGGCTCTGCAGAGAGGAGACATTGGCAGGAGGCATTTTGGACCCTGGAGTGCTGTGCGCAGCTGACGCACCTAGCAACTGTCTCCTATACGTGGGCGGTGGGGCTGCTTTGGTCCCGGCTCTAGCAGACGCCAAACTGCCTCGTATAGGTGGGCGGCTGGATTCTCCCGCTCCCCGGCTCCTCTGGCCTCTGCCGGTCCCTGAGCATTCAACCCCAGTGACAGTGATCTGCAGACGGGCGGCCGCCATTGTCGGGGTCCACAGCCTAAACGCTGAGGAGCGATTGGGTACCGGGCGGCTCCCTGGGCGGCTCCCTTCCCTAGTCCACGGACCCTGACTAGGAGCTCCACCTTTGTGTGAACACTGAGTGGTTCCCCAGTCACGAGAGAGTGGAGCGTGGACCTTGCAGACATTGGGGTGGGGCAGACCATCTCCCGCGGGAACTGCAGTGGCTGGGGCGCTGGGCGAATGAGGGCACCGCTCCACTCTCCCTATCCACTGTCTTTCTTGCAGAGAGAGACAGAAGCCACCTCGGGAGAGGAAGAGGGGCAGCCCCCCCAGCGGAGCTAGCAAAATCCTGAACAATATGTGAAGGGCTCCCCCTAGTGACAGAGGAGGCAGCTTACCTGGCACTCACAGTGTGCCCCTATCCAGACTAAAGCTGAAAGAAGGGATCTTAAGGATTCATTCAGATGGGAAGGGCTCAGCGAAGGAACTCTAGGAGTATAAAGAATCAAGCTGAAACCATGCCCTCAAAGAGGATTACTAGTTCTCCACCAATTAACACAAAGCAGATTCCAAATAGCAACATGTCACAGGAAGAATTTCAAACATGGATCATAAATACGCTGAACATTATGCAAGAAAAAATGGATAATCAACACAAAGAAACCACAAAAAAGATCCAGGACTTGGAAGAAAAATTCACCAAAGAAATTGAAATACTGAAGAAAAATCAAACTGAACTCCTGGAAATGAAAAATTTATTCAAGGAGCTACAAAACACAGTGGAAAGTCTCAAGAGCAGGGTAGATCAAACAGAAGAAAGAATCTCAGAGATCGAAGATAACACTTTCCAATTAAATAAGGCAGTCACAGAGTTAAAACAAAGAAACATGAGAAATAATCATAGTCTACAAGAAATGTGGGATTATGTAAAGAAGCCTAACGTGAGAGTTATCGGCATTCCTGAGGGTGAAGAAGACAATAAGCAAGGGTTGAATAAAGTATCTGAAGATATAATTGAGGAAAATTTCCCAGGCCTTGCCAAATCTCTAGATACACAGGTTCAAGAAGCTCAAAGAACCTCTGAGAGATTCATACCAAATAGGAAGACACCACGTCATGTAGTTATCAGACTGACCAAAATATCCACTAACGAGGCCCTTCTTCAATCTGTAAGGAGAAAAAAACAAGTAACATACAAAGGAAAGCCCATCCGAATCACGCCAGATTTCTCAACTGAAACCTTACAAGCAAGAAGAGATTGGAGCCCCATTCTCACTCTTCTGAAACAGAATAATGCCCAGCCTAGAATCCTGTACCCAGATAAGCTCAGTTTTATATATGAAGGTGAAATTAAGACATTCTCAGATAAACAAAAACTCAGAGAATTCACCAAGACAAGAGCAGCTTTCCAAGAAGTATTCAAAACAGAGTTACACGTGGTCCAGCACAAGAAGGACCTTCGAATGTAACACTAATCAAGAGATAAATATGAAAACACAGTTATCATAATGGCTCAAGAGAGAAAACAGATCAATGAAATTCAACCCAACATGAGGAACAGCAATCTGTCTCGCTTATCAGTTCTCTCATTAAATGTGAATGGATTGAATTCCCCACTCAAGAGACATGGACTGGCCCGATGGATAAAAAAGATATAAGCCAAGTATCTGCTGTCTTCAGGAAACTCATCTAACCTGCAAGGATGCATTTAGACTGAAAATAAAAGGGTGGAAATCAATATTCCAAGCAAATGGAACCCAAAAGAAAGCTGGCGTGGCAGTTCTAATCTCCGATAACGTAGTTTTTAAATCAACAAAAGTAAAGAAAGACAAAGATGGTTACTATATACTGGTGAAGGGTACAATTCAACAAGAAGACATAACTATACTTAACATATATGCACCCGATCTAGGTGTACCCAGATTCATAAAGCAAACCCTACTTGATCTGAACCAAATGATAGATAACAACACTTTAGTAGCCAGAGATTTTAACACGCCACTGACAGTTCAAGACAGATCCTCCAAACAAAAAATAAACAAAGAAATATTGGACGTATATAGAATGCTAGAACAAATGGGCCTGACTGACATCTACAGGACATTCTACCCAAATACCACTGAATATAAGTTCTTCTCATCAGCTCATGGGACATTCTCCAAGATTGACCATATCTTAGGACATAAAGCATGTCTTAAAAAATTTAAAAATATAGAAATAATACCATGCAGCTTCTCGGATCACAGTGGAATAAAAGTAACAATGAACCCTAACAGAAATCCTCATTTCTACTCAAAGTTATGGAAGCTAAATAACCTTCTCCTGAACAATCATTTTATAAATGAAGAAATCAAGTCAGAAATCAAAAGATTCTCTGAATTAAACGACAAAGGAGATACAACTTATCAAAATCTGTGGGACACAGCTAAAGCAGTCCTGAGAGGAAAATTTATTTCCATAAATGCCTATACCAAAAAGACAGAAAACTTACAAATAGACAATCTAATGAATAGACTCAAAGAGCTGGAGAAGAAAGAAGAGACCAAACCCAAACCCAGCAGAAGGAAATTATTAAGATTAAATCAGAACTAAATGAAAAGGACCATAAGGGAGATTAAACCAAACCATAACGGAGATTAATAAAACCAAAAGTTGGTTCTTTGAAAAAATAAACAAAATTGACACACCTCTGGCTAAACTAACCAAGAGCAGAAAAGAAAAATCTCTTATAACCTCGATCAGGAACACGAAAGGAGTAATCACGACTGATGCCACAGAGATACATGATATCATCTATGAATTCTACAAAAATCTTTATGCACACAAATTAGAAAACCTGGAGGAAATGGACAAATTCTTATAAACACACAGCCTTCCCAGGCTCAACCAGGAAGACACAGAATTCCTGAATAGACCGATATCTAGATCTGAAATTGAAACAGCAATAAAAAACCTTCCCAAAAAGAAAAGCCCTGGACCAGATGGGTTCACACCTGAATTCTACCATACCTACAAAGAAGAACTGGTGCCCATCGTACATAAACTATTCTCCAATATAGAGAAGGATGGGATTCTCCCCAACACTATTTACCAAGCCAACATAATCCTGATACCAAATCCAGGAAAGGATGCAACTAAAACAGAGAACTATAGACCAATTTCTCTTATGAATATAGATGCAAAAATTCTCAATAAAATTCTAACAAATCGAATCCAAGTGCTTATCAAAAAAATAATCCATCACGACCAAGTGGGCTTCATCCCAGAGATGCAGGGATGGTTTGACATATGGGAATGTAATTCATCACATAAATAGAAGCAAAAATAAAGATCAGATGATCCTCTCAATAGATGCAGAGAAAGCATTTGACAAAATTCAACACCCTTTTATGATAAGAACACTTAACAAAATAGGCATAGATGGGGCCTATATAAAAATGATACAAGCCATATACGACAAACCCTCAGCCAACATCATACTGAATGGGGAAAAACTGAAAGCATTCCCACTTCAAACTGGAACCAGACAAGGCTTACCACTGTCCCCATTACTTTTCTACATAGTATTGGAAGTCCTTGCAAGAGCTATCAGGCAAGAGAGCAGAATCAAGGGAGTTGAAATAGGGACAGAAGAGATCAAACTCTCACTCTTTGCTGATGATATGATGTTATATCTATAAAACCCCAAGGTTTCAACCAAGAGACTCCTGGAATTGATCAATGAATTCAGTAAAGTCTCAGGATAGAAAATCAATACACACAAATCAGAGGAATTCATATATGCCAATAACAGTCAAATGGAAAACCAAATTAAGGACTCAATACCCTTCAAAATAGCAACAAAGAAAATAAAATACCTAGGAATTTATTTAACTAAGGAGGTAAAGGACCTCTATAGGGAGAACTATGAAACACTGAGGAAGGAAATTGCAGAACATGTAAATAGGTGGAAAACCATACCATGCTCATGGATCGGCAGAATCAACATTGTTAAAATGTCTATACTGCCCAAAGTTATCTACAGATTCAATGCAATCCTTATTAAATTACCAACATCTTTTTTCACAGACATAGAAAAAATAATTTTACGCTTTGTATGGAACCAGGGAAGACCCCGTTTAGCAAAAGCAATCTTAAACAACAAAAACAAAATGGGAAGTATTAATTTGCCAGACTTCAAACTATACTACAAGGCTGTGGTTCTTAAAACAGCCTGGTACTGGCACAAGTGCAGGGACACAGACCAGTGGAACAGAACAGAAAATCCCAATATAAAACCATCCTCATATAGCCATCTAATCTTTGACAAAGCAGACAAAAACATACTCTGGGGAAAAGATTCCTTATTTAATAAATGGTGCTGGGAAAACTGGATATCCACATGTAGAAGACTAAAACAGGACACACAAAAATCAAATCACAGTGGTTAACAGACTTAAACCTAAGGTCAGAAACTATTAGAATTCTAGAAGAAAATGTAGGAAAGACTCTTACAGACATTGGCCTAGGCAAAGAATTTATGAAGAAGACCCCTAAAGCAATCACAGCAACAACAAAAATAAATAAATGGGACCTGATCAAATTAAAAAGCTTCTGCACAGCCAAAGAAACAGTCACGAGAGTAAATGGACAACCTACAGAATGGGAAAAAATTTTCGCATACTACACATCAGATAAAGGACTGATAACAAGAATCTATTTAGAACTCAGAAAAATCAGTAAGAAAAAATCAAACAACCCTATCAAAAAGTGGGCAAAGGACATAAATAGAAATTTTTCAAAAGAAGATATAAAAATGGCTAACAAACATATGAAAAAGTGTTCAACATCTCTAATCATCAGGGAAATGCAAATCAAAACCACAATGAGATATCACTTAACTCCAGTAGGAATGGCCTTTATCAAAAAGTCCCAAAACTATACATGTTGGTGTGGGTGTGGCGAGATAGGTACATTCATAAACTGCTGGTGGGACTGTAAACTAGTGCAGCCCCTGTGGAAAGCAATGTGGAGATACCTTAAACAGATTCAAGTAGACCTACCATTCGATCCAGCAATTCCATTATTGGACATCTACCCAGAAGAACAAAAGTCATTCTATAAAAAAGACACCTGCACCTGAATGATTATAGCAGCACAATTCACAATCACAAAGATGTGGAAACAACCCAAATGCCCATCAATTCATGAATGGATTAGCAAAATGTGGTATATGTATACCATGGAATATTACTCAGCTATTAGAAATAATGGCGATATGGCATCTCTTTGGTTCTCCTGGAGAGAGCTGGATCCCATTCTATTAAGTGAAGTATCCCAAGAATGGAAAAATAAGCACCACATGTACTCACCAGCAAATTGGTTTCCCTGAGTGCACATTTGGGAACAACACCAATTGGGTATCGGACAGAGGTTGGGGCCGGGTGGAAGGGATGGGTGTATACCTACTTGATGAATGTGATGTGCACTGCCTGGGGAATGGACACCCTTCAAGTTCTAACTGGGGGGGATGGGGTGGGGGAGAGGAGGGGTGCACACCTACATGATGAATGTGATGTGCACTGACTAGGGAATGGACAAAATTGAAGCTCAGAATCGGGGGAAAGGGGAGGCATGGGGAATGTATATAGCCTGATCTTTTGTACCCCCATAATGAGCTAACAAACAAACAAACAAACAAAAAAGAATCGTTTGATTCATCAGCTGGGAATACACCATGGTTCTTTAAAGACCTCTATGCGTGGGCCCAGGTAACTGGCAAGTTCCAAGAAGTATGCCACAGAGCTTTTGAAATAACCACTACGTTGAGAATTATTTGCTAGTTTTTGCACCACCTTTCACCATAATTGTGATAAGGTTCGTCCGTGCCTCCTTCAACCCAAGATGGCTGGGGCGGACAAAAGTATGCTGAGGCCTAGTTCACTTGGTGTTGCCGATAGTTGGTACTGGAGCCTGGCAAGAAGCCATGTTATTAAGAGTCATTCCACCATCCTTTCTCCATCATTTTAAAAGGCAGAACACCTTTTTCCAGTTATCATAAGAATGAGTTGCTGGAGGGGACGTTTTTGAGTGGGGTCGGGTGGTGCGTTGAGGGGAAGGCTCTCTGTCTGTCTGGTGGTTTGTCTTTATTATGCCCAAGGAGGAGAGGTGGGCATGTGTGTGGCAGGTGAAAAGTACGGATCCTGTTTCAGTCTTAGACTGAAACAGGATCCGCACTTTTCAGCCAGTTCCTTTACGAATCCTTTGATTCATCAGCTGGGAATCCACCATGGCTGTCGAGACCCCTCTATGTGTGGGTCCAGGTAACTGGCTAGTTCCAAGATGTATGCCGCAGAGCTTTGGAAATAACCACTACATTGAGTATTATTTGCCAGTTTTTGCAGCAACTTTCACAAAGATTGTGAAAAGGTTAGGCAGTGCATCCTGAAACCCAAGCTGGCTTCCACAGAAAAAACTACGGTTAGGCCAATCTCCCTTGGAGTTGCCGATAATTGGTACTGGTCCGTGGCAAGAAGCCATTCCTTTAAGTATCATTCCACCTTCCTTTCACAACTATTTTAAAAGGCAGAGCACCTATTGCCATTTAGCTTAAGGATGAGTCGCTGGAGGAAACGTTTTTGTGTGGGGTGGGAGAGGCAGAGCCAGGCCCTCTGTCAGTCCAGTGGTTTGTTTTTATTATCCCCGGAGAGGAGAAGTGGACATGTGTGTGGCAAGTGAAAAGTGTGGATCCTGTTTCAGTCTTAGACTGATACAGGATCGGCACTTTTCATCCTGTTCCTTTAAGAATCCTTTGCTTCATCAGCTGGGAATCCACCATAGTTCTCTACACCCCACTATGTGTGGACCCACTTAACAGGCTAGTTCAAAGAAGTATGCCACAGAGCATTTGAAATAACCACTACCATGGAAATTATTTGCCAGCTTTTCCAGCACTTTTACCATAATTTTGATAAGGTTCATTTGTGCTTCCTTAAACCCTAGATGGCTTCCATGGACAAACCTATACTGAGGGTTCTCTCGCTTGGTGTTGCCAATACTTGGTACGGGAGTCTGACAAGAATCCAGTCTTTTAATTATCATTGCCCCATCCTTTCTCCCTTATATTAAAAGGTGAGCAACTTTCGGCAGTTAGCATAAGGATGAGTCAACGGAGGGGACGTTTTTGGGTGGGATCGGGGTGGTTTGGGGGACAGTCCCTCTGTCAGTCTGGTTGTTTGTGTTTATTATGCCCAGACAGGGAAGTGGATATATTTGTGGCAGGTGAAATGTGCGGATCCTGTTTCAGTTAGACTGAAACAGTATCCGCACTTTTCAGCCGGTTCCATTAAAAATCCTTTGATTCATCAGCTGGGAATCCACCATGGTTCCTTAGAACCCTCCATGCATGGGCCCATGAACTGGCCTGTACCAAGATGTATGCTGCACAGCTTTTGAGATAAACACTACGTGTAGAATTATTTGCCAGTTTCTGCAGCACATATCACCATAATTGTGATAAGGATCGTCTGTGCCTCCTTAAACACAAGATGGCTGCCAGGGAGAAAACTATGCTGAGGCCTAGGTCACTTGGATTTCACGACACTTGTTACTGGAGGCTGGAAGGAGGCCATTCTTTTAAGTATCATTCCACCATACTTTCCCCATTATTTTAAAATGCATGGAAACCTTTGCAAGTTAGCATAATAATTAGTAGCTGGAGGGGACATTTTTATTTGTGGGGTCGGTGTGGGTGGGGGGCGCAGGCCCTCTGTCAGTTCGCTGGATGGTTTTTATTTTCCCCAGACCGGAGAAGTGGGCATGTGTGTGGCAGGTAAAAAGTTCGGACCCCGTTTCTGTCTTAGACTGAAACAGAAACCGCACTTTTCACCCCGTTCCATTAAGAATCCCTTGCTTCATCAGCTGGGAATCCACCATGGGCCTCTAGACTGCTCTATGCGTGGGCCCAGTTAACTGGCTAGTTCAAAGAATTATGCCGCAGAGCTTTTCAAGTAACCACTACCATGAGAATTACTTGACCGCTTTTGCAGCACCTTTCACCATAATTGTGATAAGGTTCATCTGTGCCTCCTTAAACCCAAGATGGCTGCCAGGGACAAACGTGTGCTGAGGCCTAGGTGACTTGCTGTTGCCAATACTTGGTATGGGAGTCTGGCAATAAGCCAGTCTTTTAGGTATAATTCCATCATTCTATCTCCATTATTTTAAAAGGCAGAGGATGTATTGCCAGATAGCATAAGGATCAGTCGCTGGAGGGCACGATTTTGTGTGGGGTGGTGGGGGGCGGGGGCAGGCCATCTGTCAATCCGATGGGTTGTTTTTGTTATCCCTAGAGAGGAGAAGTGGGCATGTGTGTTGCAGGCAAAAAGTCCGAATCCTGTTTCAGTCAGGATCTGCACTTTTCAGCCTGTTCCTTTAAGAATCCTTAGATTCATCACCTTGGAATCCACCATGGTTCTCTAGACCCCTCTATGCGTGGGCCCAGGTAACAGGCTTCTTCCAAGAAGTATGCCACAGAGCTTTTGAATTAAACAGTACGTTGAGAATTATTTGCCGGGTTTTCAGCACGTTTCAACATAATTATGATAAAGTTTGTATATGCCTCCTTAAACCCAACATGGCTGCCACGGGCATAACTATGCTGAGGCGAAGCTGACTTGGTGTTGCCTATTTTTGTTAGTGGAGACTGACAAGAAGCCATTCTTCTAAGTATCATCCCACCACCATTTTTCCATTGTTTTAAAATGCAGGGAAATTTTGCAAGTTAGCATTATAATTAGTAGCTGGAGGGTACGGTTTTTTTTGTGTGTGTGTGTGTGGTCGATGTGGATGGGGGGGTCAGGCCCTCTGTCAGTTCGCTGGTTAGTTTTTATTATCCCCAGAGAGGAGAAGTGGGCATGTGTTTGGCAGGTGAAAAGGGCGGATTCTGTTTCAGAGAATTAACGATGATCCCCATGGTCATCCCGTTCCTTTAATAATCCTTTACTTCATCAGCTGGAAATCCACCATGGTTCTCTATACTCCTCTTTGCGTGGGAACAGGTAACTGCCTTGTTCCAAGAAGTATGCCGCAGAGCTTTTCAATTAACCACTACGTTGAAAATTATTTGCAGGTGTTCAGCGTTTTACCATAATTGTGAGAACCTTTGTTTGTGCCTCCTGAAACCCAAGAAGGCTGCGATGGACATAGCTATGCTGAGGAGTAGCTGACTTGGTGTTGCCTATTTTTGTTAGTGGAGACTGACAGGAAACCATTCTTCTAAGTATCATCCCACCACCATTTTTCCATTGTTTTAAAATGCAGGGAAATTTTGCAAGTTAGCATTATAATTAGTAGCTGGAGGGTACGGGTTTTTTTTTGTGTGTGTGGTCGATGTGGATGGTGGGGGTCAGGCCCTCTGTCAGTTCGCTGGTTAGTTTTTATTATCCCCAGAGAGGAGAAGTGGCCATGTGTTTGGCAGGTGAAAAAGGCGGATTCTGTTTCAGAGAATTAACGATGATCCCCAAGGTCATCCCGTTCCTTTAATAATCCTTTACTTCATCAGCTGGAAATCCACCATGGTTCTATATACTCCTCTTTGCGTGGGAACAGGTAACTGGCTTGTTCCAAGAAGTATGCCGCAGAGCTTTTCAATTAACCACTACGTTGAAAATTATTTGCAGGTGTTCAGCGTTTCACCATAATTGTGAGAACCTTTGTTTGTGCCTCCTGAAACCCAAGAAGGCTGCGACGGACATAACTATGCTGAGGAGTAGCTGACTTGGTGTTGCCTATTTTTGTTAGTGGAGTCTGACAAGAATCCATTCTTGTAACTATCATCTCACCATCGTTTTTCCATTGTTTAAAAATGCAGGAAAATTTTGCAAGTTACCATTATAATTAGTAGCTGGAGGCTACGGTGTTTTTTTTTTTTTTTTTTTTTTTTTTTCCTGTGAGGTCGGTGTGGATGTGTTAGTCAGGCCCACTGTCAGTTCACCGGTTGGTTTTTATTATCCCCAGAGAGGAGAAGTGGGTATTAGTATGGCAGGTGAAAACTGCGGATCTGTTTCAGAGAATTAAACAGGATCCGCATGGTAATCCCGTTCCTTTAAGAATCCTTTGCTTCATGAACTGGGAATCCACCATGGTTCTATATACTTGTCTATGCGTGGGCACAGGAAACTGGCTAATTCCAAGAAGTATGCCTCAGAGCTTTTCAATTAACCAGTATGTTGACAATCCTTTGCAGGTTTTCAGCGTTTCACCATAATTGTGATAACGTGGGTATGTGCCTACTGAAACCAAATATGGCTGCTACGGACATAACTATGCTGAGGCGTAGCTGACTTGGTGTTGCCTATTTTTGTCAGTGGAGACTGACAAGAAGCCATTCTTCTAAGTATCATCCCACCATCATTTCTCCATTGTTTAAAAATGCAGGGAAATTTTGCAAATTGGCATTATAATTAGTAGCTGGAGGGTACTTTTTTGTTTTGTGGGGTCGGTCAGGATGGGTGTTCAGGCACTCTGTCAGATCGCTGGTTTGTTTTTATTATCCCCAGAGAAGAGTAGTGGGCATGTGTTTGGCAGGTGAAAAGTGCGGATTCTGTTTCAGAGAATTAAACAGGATCGACATGGTCATCTCATTCCTTTAAGAATCCTTTGCTTCATCAGCTGGGATTCCACCATGTTTCTATATACTCCTCTACGAGTGGACACAGATACCTGGCTTGTTCCAAGAAGTATGCTGGAGATTTTTCAAATTAACCAGTACGTTGAAAATTATTTGCAGTTTTTCAGCGATTCACCATAATTTTGATAACGTTTGTATGTCACTCCTGAAACCCAAGAAGGCTGCGACGGACATAACTATGCTGAGGAGTAGCTGACTTGGTGTTTCCTATTTTTGTTAGTGGAGACGGACAAGAAGCCATTCTTCTAAGTATGATCCCACCACCATTTTTCCATTGTTTTAAAATGCAGGGAAATTTTGCAAGTTAGCATTATAATTAGTAGCTGGAGGGTACGGTTTTTTTTTGTGTGTGTGGTCGATGTGGATGGGGGGTGGTTAGGCCCTCTGTCATTTCGCTGGTTAGTTTTTATTATCCCCAGAGAGGAGAAGTGGGCATGTGTTTGGCAGGTGAAAAGGGCGGATTCTGTTTCAGAGAATTAACGATGATCCCCATGGTCATCCCGTTCCTTTAATAATCCTTTACTTCATCAGCTGGAAATCCACCATGGTTCTCTATACTCCTCTTTGCGTGGGAACAGGTAACTGGTTGTTCCAAGAAGTATTCCGCAGAGCTTTTCAATTAACCACTACGTTGAAAATTATTTGCAGGTGTTCAGCGTTTCACCATAATTGTGATAACGTGTGTTTGTGACTCCTCAAACCCAAGAAGGCTGGGACGGACATAACTATGCTGAGGAGTAGCTGACTTGGTGTTGCCTATTTTTGTTAGAGGAGACTGACAAGAAGCCATTCTTCTAAGTATCATCCCACCACCATTTTTCCATTGTTTTAAAATGCAGGGAACTTTTGCAAGTTAGCATTATAATTAGTAGCTGGAGGGTACGGTTTTTTTTTTGTGTGTGTGGTCCAAGTGGATGGGGGGGTCATGGCCTCTGTCAGTTCGCTGGTTAGTTTTTATTATCCCCAGAGAAGAGAAGTGGGCATGTGTTTGTCAGGTGAAAAGGGCGGATTCTGTTTCTGAGAATTAACGATGATCCCCATGGTCGTCCCGATCCTTTAATAATCCTTTACTTCATCAGCTCGAAATCCACCATGGTTCTATATACTCCTCTTTGCGTGGGAACAGGTAACTGGCTTGTTCCAAGAAGTATACCGCAGAGCTTTTCAATTAACCACTACGTTGAAAATTATTTGCAGGTGTTCAGCGTTTCACCATAATTGTGATAACGTGTGTTTGTCCCTCCTGAAACCCAAGAAGGCTGCGAAGGACATAACTATGCTGAGGAGTAGCTGACTTGGTATTGCCTATTTTTGTTAGTGGTGACAGACAAGAAGCCATTCTTCTAAGTATCATCCCACCACCATTTTTCCATTGTTTTAAAATGCAGGGAAATTTTGCAAGTTAGCATTATAATTAGTAGCTGGAGGGTACGGTTTTTTTTTGTGTGGTCGATGTGGGTGGTGGGGGTCAGGCCCTCTGTCAGTTCGCTGGTTAGTTTTTATTATCCCCAGAGAGGAGAAGTGGGCATGTGTTTGGCAGGTGAAAAGGGCGGATTCTGTTTCAGAGAATTAACGATGATCCCCATGGTCATCCCGTTCCTTTAATAATCCTTTACTTCATCAGCTGGACATCCACCATGGTTCTATATACTCCTCTTTGCGTGGGAACAGGTAACTGCCTTGTTCCAAGAAGTATGCCGCAGAGCTTTTCAATTAACCAGTACGTTGAAAATTATTTGCAAGTGTTCAGCGTTTCACCATAATTTTGATAACGTTTGTATGTCCCTCCTGAAACCCAAGAAGGCTGCGACGGACATAACTATGCTGAGGAGTAGCTGACTTGGTGTTGCCTATTTTTGTCAGTGGAGACAGACAAGAAAACATTCTTCTAAGTATGATCCCACCACCATTTTTCCATTGTTTTAAAATGCAGGGAAATTTTGCAAGTTAGCATTATAATTAGTAGCTGGAGGGTACGTTTTTTTTTTTTTTGTGTGGTCGATGTGGATGGTGGGGGTCAGGCCTCTCTCTGTTCGCTGGTTAGTTTTTGTTATCCCCAGAGCGGAGAAGTGGGCATGTTTTTGGCAGGTGAAAAGGGTGGATTCTGTTTCAGAGAATTAACGATGATCCCCATGGTCATCCCGTTCCTTTAATAATCCTTTACTTCATCAGCTGGAAATCCACCATGGTTCTATATACTCCTCTTTGCGTGGGAACAGGTAACTGGCTTGTTCCAAGAAGTATTCCGCAGAGCTTTTCAATTAACCGCTACGTTGAGAATTATTTGCAGGTGTTCAGCGTTTCACCATAATTGTGATAACGTGTGTTTGTGCCTCCTGAAACCCAAGAAGGCTGCGACGGACATAACTATGCTGAGGAGTAGCTGACTTGGTGTTGCCTATTTTTGTTAGTGGAGACTGACAAGAAGCCATTCTTCTAAGTATCATCCCACCACCATTTTTCCATTGTTTTAAAATGCAGGGAAATTTTGCAAGTTAGCATTATAATTAGTAGCTGGAGGGTACGGTTTTTTTGTTTTTGCGGTCGATGTGGATGGTGGGGATCAGGCCCTCTGTCAGTTCGCTGGTTAGTTTTAATTATCCCCAGAGAGGAGAAGTGGGCATGTGTTTGGCAGGTGAAAAGGGCGGATTCTGTTTCAGAGAATTAACGATGATCCCCGTGGTCATCCTGTTCCTTTAATAATCCTTTACTTCATCAGCTGGAAATCCAGCATGGTTCTATATACTCCTCTTTTCGTGGGAACAGGTAACTGGCTTGTTCCAAGAAGTATGCCGCAGAGCTTTTCAATTAACCAGTACGTTGAATATTATTTGCAGGTGTTCAGCATTTCACCATAATTGTGATAACGTTTGTTTGTGCCTCCTGAAACCCAAGAAGGCTGCGACGGACATAACTATGCTGAGGCGTAGCTGACTTCGTTTTGCCTATTTTTGTTACTGGAGACTGACAAGAATCCATTCTTCTAAGTGTCATCTCACCATCATTTTTCCATTGTTTAAAAATGCAGGAAAGTTTTGCAAGTTAGCATTATACTTAGTAGCTCGAGGCTACGATGTTTTTTTTTTTTTTTTTCCTGTGGGGTCCGTGTGGATGTGTTGGTCAGGCCCTCTGTCAGTTCCCCGGTTGGCTTTTATTATCCCCAGAGAGGAGAAGTGGGTATTAGTATGGCAGGTGAAACTGCGGATCTGTTTCAGAGAATTAAACAGGATCCGCATGGTAATCCCGTTCCTTTAAGAATCCTTTGCTTCATGAGCTGGGAATCCACCATGGTTCTATATACTTGTCTATGCGTGGGCACAGGAAACTGGCTAGTTCCAAGAAGTATGCCTCAGAGGTTTTCAATGAACCAGTATGTTGACAATCCTTTGCAGGTTTTCAGCGTTTCACCATAATTGTGATAACGTGTGTATGTGCCTACTGAAACCTAATATGGCTGCTACGGACATAACTATGCTGAGGCGTAGCTGACTTGGTGTTGCCTATTTTTGTCAGTGGAGACTGACAAGAAGCCATTCTTCTAAGTATCATCCCACCATCATTTCTCCATTGTTTAAAAATGCAGGGAAATTTTGCAAATTGGCATTATAATTAGTAGCTGGAGGGTACTTTTTTGTTTTGTGGGGTCGGTCAGGATGGGTGTTCAGGCCCTCTGTCAGATCGCTGGTTTGTTTTTATTATCCACAGAGAAGAGTAGTGGGCATGTGTTTCGCAGGTCAAAAGTGCGGATACTGTTTCAGAGAATTAAACAGGATCCGCATGGTCATCTCATTCCTTTAAGAATCCTTTGTTTCATCAGCTGGGATTCCACCATGTTTCTATATACTCCTCTATGCGTGGGCACAGGTACCTGGCTTGTTCCAAGAATTATGCTGGAGAGTTTTCAAATTAACCAGTACGTTGAAAACTATTTGCAGGTGTTCAGCGTTTCACCATAATTTTGATAACGTTTGTATGTCCCTCCTGAAACCCAAGACGGCTGCGACGGACATAACTATGCTGAGGAGTAGCTGACTTGGTGTTGCCTATTTTTGTTAGTGGAGACAGACAAGAAGCCATTCTTCTAAGTACGATCCCACCACCATTTTTCCATTGTTTTAAAATGCAGGGAAATTTTGCAAGTTAGCATTATAATTAGTAGCTGGAGGGTACGTTTTTTTTTTTGTGTGTGTGGTCGATGTGGATGGAGGGGTCAGGCCCTCTGTCAGTTCCCCGGTTGGTTTTTATTATCCCCAGAGAGGAGAAGTGGGCATGTGTTTGGCAGGTGAAAAGGGCGGATTGTGTTTCAGAGAATTAACGATGATCCCCATGGTCATCCCGTTCCTTTAATAATCCTTTACTTCATCAGCTGGAAATCCACCATGGTTCTATATACTCCTCTTTGCGTGGGAACAGGTAACTGGCTTGTTCCAAGAAGTATGCCCCAGAGCTTTCCAATTAACCACTACGTTGAAAATTATTTGCAGGTGTTCAGCGTTTCACCATAATTGTGAGAACCTTTGTTTGTGCCTCCTGAAACCCTAGAAGGCTGCGACGGACATAACTATGCTGAGGAGTAGCTGACTTGGTGTTGCCTATTTTTGTTAGTGGAGACTGACAAGAATCCATTCTTGTAAGTATCATCTCACCATCATTTTTCCATTATTTAAAAATGCAGGAAAATTTTGCAAGTTAGCATTATAATTAGTAGCTGGAGGCTACGGTGTTTTTTTTTTTTTTCCTGTGGGTCGGTGTGGATGTGTTGGTCAGGCCCTCTGTCAGTTCCCCGGTTGGTTTTTATTATCCCCAGAGAGGAGAAGTGGGTATTAGTATGGCAGGTGAAAACTGCGGATCTGTTTCAGAGAATTAAACAGGATCCGCATGGTAATCCCGTTCCTTTAAGAATCCTTGGCTTCATGAGCTGGGAATCCACCATGGTTCTATATACTTCTCTATGCGTGGGCACAGGAAACTCGCTTGTTCCAAGAAGTATGCCTCAGAGCTTTTCAATTAACCAGTATGTTGAAAATCCTTTTCAGGTTTTCAGCGTTTCAGAATAATTGTGATAACGTGTGTATGTGCCTATTGAAACCAAATATGGCTGCTACGGACATAACTATGCTGAGGCGTAGCTGACTTGGTGTTGCCTATTTTTGTCAGTGGAGACTGACAAGAAGCCATTCTTCTAAGTATCATCCCACCATCATTTCTCCATTGTTTAAAAATGCAGGGAAATTTTGCAAATTGGCATTATAATTAGTAGCTGGAGGGTACTTTTTTGTTTTGTGGGGTCGGTCAGGATGGGTGTTCAGGCCCTCCGTCAGATCGCTGGTTTGTTTTTATTATCCCCAGAGAAGAGTAGTGGGCATGTGTTTGGCAGGTGAAAAGTGCGGATTCTGTTTCAGAGAATTAAACAGGATCCGCATGGTCATCTCATTCCTTTAAGAATCTTTGCTTCATCAGCTGGGATTCCACCATGGTTCTATATACTCCTCTTTGCGTGGGAACAGGTAACTGCCTTGTTCCAAGAAGTATGCCGCAGAGCTTTTCATTTAACCACTACGTTGAAAATTATTTGCAGGTGTTCAGCGTTTCACCATAATTGTGAGAACCTTTGTTTGTGCCTCCTGAAACCCAAGAAGGCTGCGACGGACATAACTATGCTGAGGAGTAGCTGACTTGGTGTTGCCTATTTTTGTTAGTGGAGATTGACAAGAAGCCATTCTTTAAGTATCATCCCACCACCATTTTTCCATTGTTTTAAAATGCAGGGAAATTTTGCAAGTTAGCTTTATCATTAGTAGCTGGAGGGTACGGTTTTTTTTGTGTGTGTGGTCGATGTGGATGGGGGGGGTCAGGCCCTCTGTCAGTTCGCTGGTTAGTTTTTATTATCCCCAGAAAGGAGAAGTGGGCATGAGTTTGGCAGGTGAAAAGGGCGGATTCTGTTTCAGAGAATTAACGATGATCCCCATGGTAATCCCGTTCCTTTAATAATCCTTTACTTCATCAGCTGGAAATCCACCATGGTTCTCTATACTCCTCTTTGCGTGGGAACAGGTAACTGCCTTGTTCCAAGAAGTATGCCGCGGAGCTTTTCAATTAACCACTACGTTGAAAATTATTTGCAGGTGTTCAGCGTTTCACCATAATTGTGAGAAACTTTGTTTGTGCCTCCTGAAACCCAAGAAGGCTGCGACGGACATAACTATGCTGAGGAGTAGCTGACTTGGTGTTGCCTATTTTTGTTAGTGGAGACTGACAAGAAGCCATTCTTCTAAGTATCATCCACCACCATTTTTCCATTGTTTAAAAATGCAGGGAAATTTTGCAAGTTAGCATTATAATTAGTAGCTGGAGGCTACGGTGTTTTTTTTTTTTTTTTCCTGTGAGGTTGGTGTGGATGTGTTGGTCAGGCCCTCTGTCAGTTCCCCGGTTGGTTTTTATTATCCCCAGAGAGGAGAAGTGGGTATTAGTATGGAGGTGAAAACTGCGGATCTGTTTCAGAGAATTAAACAGGATCCGCATGGTAATCCCGTTCCTTGAAGAATCCTTTGCTTCATGAGCTGGGAATCCACCATGGTTCTATATACTTGTCTATGCGTGGGCACAGGAAACTGGCTAGTTCCAAGAAGTATGCCTCAGAGCTTTTCAATTAACCAGTATGTTGACAATCCTTTGCAGGTTTTCAGCGTTTCACCATAATTGTGATAACGTGTGTATGTGCCTACTTAAACCAAATATGGCTGCTACGGACATAACTATGCTGAGGCGCAGCTGACTTGGTGTTGCCTATTTTTGTCAGTGGAGACTGACAAGAAGCCATTCTTCTAAGTATCATCCCACCACCATTTTTCCATTGTTTTAAAATGCAGGGAAATTTTGCAAGTTAGCATTATAATTAGTAGCTGGAGGGTACTTTTTTGTTTCGTGGGGTCGGTCAGCATGGGTGTTCAGGCCCTCTGTCAGATCGCTGGTTTGTTTTTATTATCTCCAGAGAAGAGTAGTGGGCATGTGTTTGGCAGGTGAATAGGGCGGTTTCTGTTTCAGAGAATTAACGATGATCCCCATGATCATCCCGTTCCTTTAATAATCCTTTACTTCATCAGCTGGAAATCCACCATGGTTCTCTATACTCCTCTTTGCGTGGGAACAGGTAACTGCCTTGTTCCAAGAAGTATGCCGCAGAGCTTTTCAATTAACCACTACGTTGAAAATTATTTGCAGGTGTTCAGCGTTTTACCATAATTGTGAGAACCTTTGTTTGTGCCTCCTGAAACCCTAGAAGGCTGCAACGGACATAACTATGCTGAGGAGTAGCTGACTTGGTGTTGCCTATTTTTGTTAGTGGAGACTGACAAGAAGCCATTCTTCTAAGTATCATCCCACCACCATTTTTCCATTGTTTTAAAATGCAGGGAAATTTTGCAAGTTAGCATTATAATTAGTAGCTGGAGGGTACTTTTTTGTTTCGTGGGGTCGGTCAGCATGGGTGTTCAGGCCCTCTGTCAGATCGCTGGTTTGTTTTTATTATCCCCAGAGAAGAGTAGTGGGCATGTGTTTGGCAGTTGAAAAGTGTGGATTCTGTTTCAGAAAATTAAACAGGATCCGCATGGTCATCTCATTCCTTTAAGAATACTTTGCTTCATCAGCTGGGATTCCACCATGTTTCTATATACTCCTCTATGCGTGGGCACAGGTACCTGGCTTGTTCCAAGAATTATGCGGGAGAGTTTTCAAATTAACCAGTACGTTGAAAATTATTTGCAGGTGTTCAGCGTTTCACCATAATTTTGATAACGTGTGTATGTCCCTCCTGAAACCCAAGAAGTCTGCGACGGACATAACTATGCTGAGGAGTAGCTGACTTTGTGTTGCCTATTTTTGTTAGTGGAGACAGACAAGAAGCCATTCTTCTAAGTATGATCCCACCACCATTTTTCCATTGTTTTAAAATGCAGGGAAATTTTGCAAGTTAGCATTATAATTAGTAGCTGGAGGGTACGGTTTTTTTTGTGTGTGTGTGGTCGATGTGGATGGGGTGGTCAGGCCCTCTGTCAGTTCGCTGGTTAGTTTTTATTATCCCCAGAGAGGAGAAGTGGGCATGTGTTTGGCAGGTGAAAAGGGCGGATTCTGTTTCAGAGAATTAACGATGATCCCCATGGTCATCCCGTTCCTTTAATAATCCTTTACTTCATCAGCTGGAAATTCACCATGGTTCTATATACTCCTCTTTGCGTGGGAACAGGTAACTGCCTTGTTCCAAGAAGTATGCCGCAGAGCTTTTCAATTAACCACTACGTTGAAAATTATTTGCAGGTGTTCAGCGTTTCACCATAATTGTGATAACGTTTGTTTGTGACTCCTGAAACCCAAGAAGGCTGCGATGGACATAGCTATGCTGAGGAGTAGCTGACTTGGTGTTGCCTATTTTTGTTAGTGGAGACTGACAAGAAGCCATTCTTCTAAGTCTCATCCCACCACCATTTTTCCATTGTTTTAAAATGCAGGGAAATTTTGCAAGTTAGCATTATAATTAGTAGCTGGAGGGTACGGTTTTTTTTTTGTGTGTGGTCGATGTGGATGGTGGGGGTCAGGCCCTCTGTCAGTTCGCTGGTTAGTTTTTATTATCCCCAGAGAGGAAAAGTGGGCATGTGTTTGGCAGGTTAAAAGGGCGGTTTCTGTTTCAGAGAATTAACGATGATCCCCATGGTCATCCCGTTCCTTTAATAATCCTTTACTTCATCAGTTGGAAATCCACCATGGTTCTCTATACTCCTCTTTGCGTGGGAACAGGTAACTGCCTTGTTCCAAGAAGTACGCCGCAGAGCTTTTCAATTAACCACTACGTTGAAAATTATTTGCAGGTGTTCAGGGTTTCACCATAATTGTGATAACGTTTGTTTGTGCCTCCTGAAACCCAAGAAGGCTGCGATGGACATAGCTATGCTGAGGATAGCTGACTTGGTGTTGCCTATTTTTGTTAGTGGAGACTGACAAGAAGCCATTCTTCTAAGTATCATCCCACCACCATTTTTCCATTGTTTTAAAATGCAGGGAAATTTTGCAAGTTAGCATTATAATTAGTAGCTGGAGGGTACGGTTTTTTTTTGTGTGTGTGGTCGATGTGGATGGGAGTTCAGGCCCTCTGTCAGTTCGCTGGTTAGTTTTTATTATCCCCAGAGAGGAGAAGTGGGCATGTGTTTGGCAGGTCAAAAGGGCGGATTCTGTTTCAGAGAATTAACGATGATCCCCATGGTCATCCCGTTCCTTTAATAATCCTTTACTTCATCAGCTGGAAATCCACCATCGTTCTCTATACTCCTCTTTGCGTGGGAACAGGTAACTGCCTTGTTCCAAGAAGTACGCCGCAGAGCTTTTCAATTAACCACTACGTTGAAAATTATTTGCAGGTGTTCAGGGTTTCACCATAATTGTGATAACGTTTGTTTGTGCCTCCTGAAACCCAAGAAGGCTGCGATGGACATAGCTATGCTGAGGATAGCTGACTTGGTGTTGCCTATTTTTGTTAGTGGAGACTGACAAGAAGCCATTCTTCTAAGTATCATCCCACCACCATTTTTCCATTGTTTTAAAATGCAGGGAAATTTTGCAAGTTAGCATTATAATTAGTAGCTGGAGGGTACGGTTTTTTTTTGTGTGTGTGGTCGATGTGGATGGGAGTTCAGGCCCTCTGTCAGTTCGCTGGTTAGTTTTTATTATCCCCAGAGAGGAGAAGTGGGCATGTGTTTGGCAGGTCAAAAGGGCGGATTCTGTTTCAGAGAATTAACGATGATCCCCATGGTCATCCCGTTCCTTTAATAATCCTTTACTTCATCAGCTGGAAATCCACCATCGTTCTCTATACTCCTCTTTGTGTGGGAACAGGTAACTGGCTTGTTCCAAGAAGTATGCCGCAGAGCTTTTCAATTAACCACTACGTTGATAATTATTTGCAGGTGTTCAGCGTTTTACCATAATTGTGAGAACCTTTGTTTGTGCCTCCTGAAACCCTAGATGGCTGCGACGAACATAACTATGCTGAGGAGTAGCTGACTTGGTGTTGCCTATTTTTGTTAGTGGAGACTGACAAGAAGCCATTCTTCTAAGTATCATCCCACCACCATTTTTCCATTGTTTTAAAATGCAGGGAAATTTTGCAAGTTAGCATTATAATTATTAGCTGGATGGTACGGTTTTTTTTTTGTGTGTGGTCGATGTGGATGGTGGGGGTCAGGCCCTCTGTCAGTTCGCTGGTTAGTTTTTATTATCCCCAGAGAGGAGAAGTGGGCATGTGTTTGGCAGGTGAAAAGGGCGGATTGTGTTTCAGAGAATTAACGATGATCCCCATGGTCATCCCGTTCCTTTAATAATCCTTTACTTCATCAGCTGGAAATCCACTATGGTTCTCTATACTCCTCTTTGCTTGGGAACAGGTAACTGCCTTGGTCCAACTAGTATGCCGCAGAGCTTTTCAATTAACCAGTACGTTTAAAATTATTTGCAGGTGTTCAGCGTTTCACCATAATTGTGAGAACCTTTGTTTGTGCCTCCTGAAACCCAAGAAGGCTGCGACGGACATAACTATGCTGAGGCGTAGCTGAATTGGTGTTGCCTATTTTTGTTAGTGGAGACTGACAAGAAGCCATTCTTCTAGTATCATCCCACCACCATTTTTCCATTGTTTTAAAATGCAGGGAAATTTTGCAAGTTAGCATCATAATTAGTAGCTGGAGGATACGGTTTTTTTTTTGTGTGTGTGGTCGATGTGGATGGGGGGTGAGACCCTCTGTCAGTTCGCTGGTTAGTTTTTATTATCCGCAGAGAGGAGAAGTGGGTATTAGTATGGCAGGTGAAAACTGCGGATCTGTTTCAGAGAATTAAACAGGATCCGCACGGTAATCCCGTTCCTTTAAGAATCCTTTGCTTCATGAGCTGGGAATCCACCATGGTTCTATATACTTGTCTATGCGTGGGCACAGGAAACTGGCTAGTTCCAAGAAGTATGCCTCAGAGCTTTTCAATTAACCAGTATGTTGAAAATCCTTTGCAGGTTTTCAGCGTTTCACCATAATTGTGATAACGTGTGTATGTGCATACTGAAACCAAATATGACTGCTACGGACATAACTATGCTGAGGCGTAGCTGACTTGGTGTTGCCTATTTTTGTCAGTGGAGACTGACAAGAAGCCATTCTTCTAAGCATCATCCCACCATCATTTCTCCATTGTTTAAAAATGCAGGGAAATTTTGCAAAATGGCATTATAATTAGTAGCTGGAGGGTACTTTTTTGTTTTGTGGGGTCGATGTGTATGGTGGGGTTCAGGCCCTCTGTCAGTTCGCTGGTTAGTTTTTATTATCCCCAGAGAGGAGAAGTGGGCATGTGTTTGGCAGGTGAAAAGGGCGGATTGTGTTTCAGAGAATTAACGATGATCCCCATGGTCATCCCGTTCCTTTAATAATCCTTTACTTCATCAGCTGGAAATCCACCATGGTTCTCTATACTCCTCTTTGCTTGGGAACAGGTAACTGGCTTGTTCCAAGAAGTATGCCGCAGAGCTTTTCAATTAACCAGTACGTTGAAAATTATTTGCAGGTGTTCAGCGTTTCACCATAATTGTGAGAACCTTTGTTTGTGCTTCCTGGAACCCAAGAAGGCTGCGACGGACATAACTATGCTGAGGCGTAGCTGAATTGGTGTTGCCTATTTTTGTTAGTGGAGACTGACAAGAAGCCCTTCTTCTAAGTATCATCCCACCACCATTTTTCCATTGTTTTAAAATGCAGGGAAATTTTGCAAGTTAGCATTATAATTAGTAGCTGGAGGCTATGGTGTTTTTTTTTTTTTTTTTTTCCTGTGGGGTCGGTGTGGATGTGTTGGTCAGGCCCTCTGTCAGTTCCCCGGTTGGTTTTTATTATCCGCAGGGAGGAGAAGTGGGTATTAGTATGGCAGGTGAAAACTGCGGATCTGTTTCAGAGAATTAAACAGGATCCGCACGGTAATCCCGTTCCTTTAAGAATCCTTTGCTTCATGAGCTGGGAATCCACCATGGTTCTATTTACTTGTCTATGCGTGGGCACAGGAAACTGGCTAGTTCCAAGAAGTATGCCTCAGAGCTTTTCAATTAACCAGTATGTTGAAAATCCTTTGCAGGTTTTCAGCGTTTCACCATAATTGTGATAACGTGTGTATGTGCCTACTGAAACCAAATATGGCTGCTACGGACATAACTATGCTGAGGCGTAGCTGACTTTGTGTTGCCTATTTTTGTCAGTGGAGACTGACAAGAAGCCATTCTTCTAAGTATCATCCCACCATCATTTCTCCATTGTTTAAAAATGCAGGGAAATTTTGCAAATTGGCATTATAATTAGTAGATGGAGGGTACTTTTTTGTTTTGTGGGGTCGGTCAGGATGGGTGTTCAGGCCCTCTGTCAGATCGCTGGTTTGTTTTTATTATCCACAGAGAAGAGTAGTGGGCATGTGTTTGGCAGGTGAAAAGTGCGGATTCTGTTTCAGAGAATTAAACAGGATCCCCATGGTCATCTCATTCCTTTAAGAATCCTTTGCTTCATCAGCTGGGATTCCACCATGTTTCTATATACTCCTCTATGCGTGGGCACAGGTACCTGGCTTGTTCCAAGAATTATGCTGGAGAGTTTTCAAATTAACCAGTACGTTGAAAATTATTTGCAGGTTTTCAGCGTTTCACCATAATTTTGATAACGTTTGTTTGTGCCTCCTGAAACCTAAGAAGGCTGCGACGGACATAACTATGCTGAGGAGTAGCTGACTTGGTGTTGCCTATTTTTGTTAGTGGAGACAGACAAGAAGCCACTCTTCTAAGTATGATCCCACCACCATTTTTCCATTGTTTTAAAATGCAGCGAAATTTTGCAAGTTAGCATTATAATTAGTAGCTGGAGGGTACGTTTTTTTTTGTGTGTGTGTGTGGTCGAGGTGGATGGGGGGGTCAGGCCCTCTGTCAGTTCGCTGGTTAGCTTTTATTATCCCCAGAGAGGAGAAGTGGGCATGTGTTTGGCAGGTGAAAAGGGCGGATTCAGTTTCAGAGAATTAACCATGATCCCCATGGTCATCCCGTTCCTTTAATAATCCTTTACTTCATCAGCTGGAAATCCGCCATGGTTCTATATACTCCTCTTTGCGTGGGTACAGGTAACTGCCTTGTTTCAAGAAGTATGCCGCAGAGCTTTTCAATTAACCACTACGTTGAAAATTATTTGCAGGTGTTCAGCGTTTCACCGTAATTGTGATAACGTTTGTTTGTGCCTTCTGAAACCCAAGATGGCTGCGATGGACATAGCTATGCTGAGGAGTAGCTGACTTGGTGTTGCCTATTTTTGTTAGTGGAGACTGACAAGAAGCCATTCTTCTAAGTATCATCCCACCACCATTTTTCCATTGTTTTAAAATGCAGGGAAATTTTGCAAGTTAGCATTATAATTAGTAGCTGGAGGGTACGGTTTTTTTTTGTGTGTGTGTGTGGTCGATGTGGATGAGGGGGTCATGCCCTCTGTCAGTTCACTGGTTAGTTTTTATTATCCTCAGAGAGGAGAATTGGGCATGTGTTTGGCAGGTGAAAAGGGCGGATTCTGTTTCAGAGAATTAACGATGATCCCCATGGTCATCCCGTTCCTTTAATAATCCTTTACTTCATCAGCTGGAAATCCACCATGGTTCTATATGCTTCTCTTTGCGTGGGAACAGGTAACTGGCTTGTTCGAAGAAGTATGCCGCAGTGCTTTTCAATTAACCACTACGTTGAAAATTATTTGCAGGTGTTCAGCGTTTTACCATAATGGTGAGAACCTTTGTTTGTGCCTCCTGAAACCCTAGAAGGCTGCGACGGACATAACTATGCTGAGGAGTAGCTGACTTGGTGTTGCCTATTTTTGTTAGTGGAGACTGACAAGAAGCCATTCTTCTAAGTATCATCCCACCACCATTTTTCCATTGTTTTAAAATGCAGGGAAATTTTTCAAGTTAGCATTATAATTAGTAGCTGGAGGGTACGGTTTTTTTTTGTGTGTGGTCGATGTGGATGGTGGGGGTCAGGCCCTCTGTCAGTTCGCTGGTTAGTTTTTATTATCCCCAGAGAGGAGAAGTGGGCATGTGTTTGGCAGGTGAAAAGGGCGGATTCTGTTTCAGAGAATTAACGATGATCACCATGGTCATCCCGTTCCTTTAATAATCCTTTACTTCATCAGCTGGAAATCCACCATGGTTCTCTATACTCCTCTTTGCGTGGGAACAGGTAACTGCCTTGTTCCAAGAAGTATGCCGCAGAGCTTTTCAATTAACCACTACATTGAAAATTATTTGCAGGTGTTCAGCGTTTCACCATAATTGTGAGAACCTTTGTTTGTGCCTCCTGAAACCCAAGAAGGCTGCGTCGGACATAACTATGCTGAGGAGTAGCTGACGTGGTGTTGCCTATTCTTGTTGGTGGAGACTGACAAGAAGCCATTCTTCTAAGTATCATCCCACCACCATTTTTCCATTGTTTTAAAATGCAGGGAAATTTTGCAAGTTAGCATTATAATTAGTAGCTGGAGGCTACGGTGTTTTTTTTTTTTTTTCCTGTGGGGTCGGTGTGGATGTGTTGGTCAGGCCCTCTGTCAGTTCCCCGGTTGGTTTTTATTATCCCCAGAGAGGAGAAGTGGGTATTAGTATGGCAGGTGAAAACTGCGGATCTGTTTCAGAGAATTAAACAGAATCCGCATGGTAATCGCGTTCCTTTAAGAATCCTTTGCTTCATGAGCTGGGAATCCACCATGGTTCTATATACTTGTCTATGCGTGGGCACAGGAAACTGGCTAGTTCCAAGAAGTATGCCTCAGAGCTTTTCAATTAACCAGTATGTTGACAATCCTTTGCAGGTTTTCAGCGTTTCACCATAATTGTGATAACGTGTGTATGTGCCTACTGAAACCAAATATGGCTGCTACGGACATAACTATGCTGAGGCGTAGCTGACTTTGTGTTGCCTATTTTTGTCAGTGGAGACTGACAAGAAGCCATTCTTCTAAGTATCATCCCACCATCATTTCTCCATTGTTTAAAAATGCAGGGAAATTTTGCAAATTGGCATTATAATTAGAAGCTGGAGGGTACTTTTTTGTTTTGTGGGGTCGGTCAGGATGGGTGTTCAGGCCCTCTGTCAGATCGCTGGTTTGTTTTTATTATCCCCAGAGAAGAGTAGTGGGCATGTGTTTGGCAGGTGAAAAGTGCGGATTCTGTTTCAGAGAATTAAACAGGATCCCCATGGTCATCTCATTCCTTTAAGAATCCTTTGCTTCATCAGCTGGGATTCCACCATGTTTCTATATACTCCTCTATGCGTGGGCACAGGTACCTGGCTTGTTCCAAGAATTATGCTGGAGAGTTTTCAAATTAACCAGTACGTTGAAAATTATTTGCAGGTTTTCAGCGTTTCACCATAATTTTGATAACGTTTGTTTGTGCCTCCTGAAACCCAAGAAGGCGGCAACGGACATAACTATGCTGAGGAGTAGCTGACTTGGTGTTGCCTATTTTTGTTAGTGGAGACTGACAAGAAGCCATTCTTCTAAGTATCATCCCACCACCATTTTTCCATTGTTTTAAAATGCAGGGAAATTTTGCAAGTTAGCATTATAATTAGTAGCTGGAGGGTATGGTTTTTTTTTGTGTGTGTGGTCGATGTGGATGGGGAGGGGTCAGGCCCTGTGTCAGTTCGCTGGTTAGTTTATGTTATCCCCAGAGAGGAGAAGTGGGCATGTGTTTGGCAGGTGAAAAGGGCGGATTCTGTTTCAGAGAATTAACGATGATCCCCATGGTCATCCCGTTCCTTTAATAATCCTTTACTTCATCAGCTGGAAATCCACCATGGTTCTCTATACTCCTCTTTGCGTGGGAACAGGTAACTGGCTTGTTCCAAGAAGTATGCCGCAGAGCTTTTCAATTAACCACTACGTTGATAATTATTTGCAGGTGTTCAGCGTTTTACCATAATTGTGAGAACCTTTGTTTGTGCCTCCTGAAACCCTAGATGGCTGCGACGGACATAACTATGCTGAGGAGTAGCTGACTTGGTGTTGCCTATTTTTGTTAGTGGAGACAGACAAGAAGCCATTCTTCTAAGTATGATCCCACCACCATTTTTCCATTGTTTTAAAATGCAGGGAAATTTTGCAAGTTAGCATTATAATTATTAGCTGGATGGTACGGTTTTTTTTTTTTGTGTGTGGTCGATGTGGATGGTGGGGGTCAGGCCCTCTGTCAGTTCGCTGGTTAGTTTTTGTTATCCCCAGAGAGGAGAAGTGGGCATGTGTTTGGCAGGTGAAAAGGGCGGATTCTGTTTCAGAGAATTAACGATGATCCCCATGGTCATCCCGTTCCTTTAATAATCCTTTACTTCATCAGCTGGAAATCCACTATGGTTCTCTATACTCCTCTTTGCTTGGGAACAGGTAACTGCCTTGGTCCAAGAAGTATGCCGCAGAGCTTTTCAATTAACCAGTACGTTTAAAATTATTTGCAGGTGTTCAGCGTTTCACCATAATTGTGAGAACCTTTGTTTGTGCCTCCTGAAACCCAAGAAGGCTGCGACGGACATAACTATGCTGAGGCGTAGCTGAATTGGTGTTGCCTATTTTTGTTAGTGGAGACTGACAAGAAGCCATTCTTCTAAGTATCATCCCACCACCATTTTTCCATTGTTTTAAAATGCAGGGAAATTTTGCAAGTTAGCATCATAATTAGTAGCTGGAGGGTACAGTTTTTTTTGTGTGTGTGTGGTCGATGTGGATGGGGGGTGAGACCCTCTGTCAGTTCGCTGGTTAGTTTTTATTACCCGCAGAGAGGAGAAGTGGGTATTAGTATGGCAGGTGAAAACTGCGGATCTGTTTCAGAGAATTAAACAGGATCCGCACGGTAATCCCGTTCCTTTAAGAATCCTTTGCTTCATGAGCTGGGAATCCACCATGGTTCTATATACTTGTCTATGCGTGGGCACAGGAAACTGGCTAGTTCCAAGAAGTATGCCTCAGAGCTTTTCAATTAACCAGTATGTTGAAAATCCTTTGCAGGTTTTCAGCGTTTCACCATAATTGTGATAACGTGTGTATGTGCATACTGAAACCAAATATGACTGCTACGGACATAACTATGCTGAGGAGTAGCTGACTTGGTGTTGCCTATTTTTGTCAGTGGAGACTGACAAGAAGCCATTCTTCTAAGTATCATCCCACCATCATTTCTCCATTGTTTAAAAATGCAGGGAAATTTTGCAAATTGGCATTATAATTAGTAGCTGGAGGGTACTTTTTTGTTTTGTGGGGTCGGTCAGGATGGGTGTTCAGGCCCTCTGTCAGATCGCTGGTTTGTTTTTATTATCCCCAGAGAAGAGTAGTGGGCATGTGTTTGGCAGGTGAAAAGTGCGGAGTCTGTTTCAGAGAATTAAACAGGATCCACATGGTCATCTCATTCCTTTAAGAATCCTTTGCTTCATCAGCTGGGATTCCACCATGTTTCTATATACTCCTCTATGCGTGGGCACAGGTACCTGGCTTGTTCCAAGAATTATGCTGGAGAGTTTTCAAATTAACCAGTACGTTGAAAATTATTTGCAGGTTTTCAGCGTTTCACCATAATTTTGATAACGTTTGTATTTCCCTCCTGAAACCCAAGAAGGCTGCGACGGACATAACTATGTTGAGGAGTAGCTGACTTGGTGTTGCCTATTTTTGTTAGTGGAGACAGACAAGAAGCCACTCTTCTAAGTATGATCCCACCACCATTTTTCCATTGTTTTAAAATGCAGGGAAATTTTGCAAGTTAGCATTATAATTAGTAGCTGGAGGGTACGGTTTTTTTTTTTTGTGTGTGTGTGGTCGAGGTGGATGGGGGGGTCAGGCCCTCTGTCAGTTCGCTGGTTAGTTTTTATTATCCCCAGAGAGGAGAAGTGGGCATGTGTTTGGCAGGTGAAAAGGGCGGATTCAGTTTCAGAGAATTAACGATGATCCCCATGGTCATCCCGTTCCTTTAAGAATCCTTTACTTCATCAGCTGGAAATCCGCCATGGTTCTATATACTCCTCTTTGCGTGGGTACAGGTAACTGCCTTGTTTCAAGAAGTATGCCGCAGAGCTTTTCAATTAACCACTACGTTGAAAATTATTTGCAGGTGTTCAGCGTTTCACCGTAATTGTGATAACATTTGTTTGTGCCTTCTGAAACCCAAGATGGCTGCGATGGACATAGCTATGCTGAGGAGTAGCTGACTTGGTGTTGCCTATTTTTGTTAGTGGAGACTGACAAGAAGCCATTCTTCTAAGTATCATCCCACCACCATTTTTCCATTGTTTTAAAATGCAGGGAAATTTTGCAAGTTAACATTATAATTAGTAGCTGGAGGGTACGGTTTTTTTTTTTTTGTGTGTGTGGTCGATGTGGATGGGGGGGTCATGCCCTCTGTCAGTTCGCTGGTTAGTTTTTATTATCCTCAGAGAGGAGAAGTGGGCATGTGTTTGGCAGGTGAAAAGGGCGGATTCTGTTTCAGAGAATTAACGATGATCCCCATGGTCATCCCGTTCCTTTAATAATCCTTTACATCATGAGCTGGAAATCCACCATGGTTCTCTATACTCCTCTTTGCGTGGGAACAGGTAACTGGCTTGTTCCAAGAAGTATGCCGCAGAGCTTTTCAATTAACCACTACGTTGATAATTATTTGCAGGTGTTCAGCGTTTTACCATAATTGTGAGAACCTTTGTTTGTGCCTCCTGAAACCCTAGAAGGCTGCGACGGACATAACTATGCTGAGGAGTAGCTGACTTGGTGTTGCCTATTTTTGTTAGTGGAGACTGACAAGAAGCCATTCTTCTAAGTATCATCCCACCACCATTTTTCCATTGTTTTAAAATGCAGGGAAATTTTGCAAGTTAGCATTATAATTAGTAGCTGGAGGGTACGGTTTTTTTTTTTTGTGTGGTCGATGTGTATGGTGGGGTTCAGGCCCTCTGTCAGTTCGCTGGTTAGTTTTTATTATCCCCAGAGAGGAGAAGTGGGCATGTGTTTGGCAGGTGAAAAGGGCGGATTGTGTTTCAGAGAATTAACGATGATCCCCATGGTCATCCCGTTCCTTTAATAATCCTTTACTTCATCAGCTGGAAATCCACCATGGTTCTCTATACTCCTCTTTGCTTGGGAACAGGTAACTGGCTTGTTCCAAGAAGTATGCCGCAGAGCTTTTCAATTAACCAGTACGTTGAAAATTATTTGCAGGTGTTCAGCGTTTCACCATAATTGTGAGAACCTTTGTTTGTGCTTCCTGGAACCCAAGAAGGCTGCGACGGACATAACTATGCTGAGACGTAGCTCAATTGGTGTTGCCTATTTTTGTTAGTGGAGACTGACAAGAAGCCCTTCTTCTAAGTATCATCCCACCACCATTTTTCCATTGTTTTAAAATGCAGGGAAATTTTGCAAGTTAGCATTATAATTAGTAGCTGGAGGGTACGGTGTTTTTTTTTTTTTTTTTTTCCTGTGGGGTCGGTCTGGATGTGTTGGTCAGGCCCTCTGTCAGTTCCCCGGTTGGTTTTTATTATCCGCAGGGAGGAGAAGTGGGTATTAGTATGGCAGGTGAAAACTGCGGATCTGTTTCAGAGAATTAAACAGGATCCGCACGGTAATCCCGTTCCTTTAAGAATCCTTTGCTTCATGAGCTGGGAATCCACCATGGTTCTATTTACTTGTCTATGCGTGGGCACAGGAAACTGGCTAGTTCCAAGAAGTATGCCTCAGAGCTTTTCAATTAACCAGTATGTTGAAAATCCTTTGCAGGTTTTCAGCGTTTCACCATAATTGTGATAACGTGTGTATGTGCCTACTGAAACCAAATATGGCTGCTACGGACATAACTATGCTGAGGCGTAGCTGACTTGGTGTTGCCTATTTTTGTCAGTGGAGACTGACAAGAAGCCATTCTTCTAAGTATCATCCCACCATCATTTCTCCATTGTTTAAAAATGCAGGGAAATTTTGCAAATTGGCATTATAATTAGTAGCTGGAGGGTACTTTTTTGTTTTGTGGGGTCGGTCAGGATGGGTGTTCAGGCCCTCTGTCAGATCGCTGGTTTGTTTTTATTATCCCCAGAGAAGAGTAGTGGGCATGTGTTTGGCAGGTGAAAAGTGCGGATTCTGTTTCAGAGAATTAAACAGGATCCCCATGGTCATCTCATTCCTTTAAGAATCCTTTGCTTCATCAGCTGGGATTCCACCATGTTTCTATATACTCCTCTATGCGTGGGCACAGGTACCTGGCTTGTTCCAAGAATTATGCTGGAGAGTTTTCAAATTAACCAGTACGTTGAAAATTATTTGCAGGTGTTCAGCGTTTCACCATAATTTTGATAACGTTTGTTTGTGCCTCCTGAAACCCAAGAAGGCGGCGACGGACATAACTATGCTGAGGAGTAGCTGACTTGGTGTTGCCTATTTTTGTTAGTGGAGACTGACAAGAAGCCATTCTTCTAAGTATCATCCCACCACCATTTTTCCATTGTTTTAAAATGCAGGGAAATTTTGCAAGTTAGCATTATAATTAGTAGCTGGAGGGTACGGTTTTTTTTTGTGTGTGTGGTCGATGTGGATGGGGAGGGGTCAGGCCCTGTGTCAGTTCGCTGGTTAGTTTATGTTATCCCCAGAGAGGAGAAGTGGGCATGTGTTTGGCAGGTGAAAAGGGCGGATTCTGTTTCAGAGAATTAACGATGATCCCCATGGTCATCCCGTTCCTTTAATAATCCTTTACTTCATCAGCTGTAAATCCACCATGGTTCTCTATACTCCTCTTTGCGTGGGAACAGGTAAGTGGCTTGTTCCAAGAAGTATGCCGCAGAGATTTTCAATTAACCACTACGTTGAAAATTATTTGCAGGTGTTCAGCGTTTCACCATAATTGTGATAACGTGTGTTTGTGCCTCCTGAAACCCAAGAAGGCTGCGACGGACATAAGTATGCTGAGGAGTAGCTGACTTGGTGTTGCCTATTTTTGTTAGTGGAGACTGACAAGAAGCCATTCTTCTAAGTATCATCCCACCACCATTTTTCCATTGTTTTAAAAGGCAGGGAAATTTTGCAAGTTAGCATTATAATTAGTAGCTGGAGGGTACGGTTTTTTTTGTGTGTGTGGTCGATGTGGATGGGGGGGTAAGGCCCTCTGTCAGTTCGCTGGTTGGTTTTTATTATCTCCAGAGAGGAGAAGTGGGCATGTGTTTGGCAGGTGAAAAGGGCGGATTCTGTTTCAGAGAATTAACGATGATCCCCATGGTCATCCTGTTCCTTTAATAATCCTTTACTTCATCAGCTGGAAATCCACCATGGTTCTATATACTCCTCTTTGCATGGGAACAGGTAACTGGCTTGTTCCAAGAAGTATGCCACAGAGCTTTTCCATTAACCAGTACGTTGAAAATTATTTGCAGGTGTTCAGCGTTTCACCATAATTGTGATAACGTTTGTTTATGCCTCCTGAAACCCAAGAAGGCTGCGACGGACATAACTATCCTGAGGTGTAGCTGACTTCGTTTTGCCTATTTTTGTTAGTGGAGACTGACAAGAATCCATTCTTCTAAGTATCATCTCACCATCATTTTTCCATTGTTTAAAAATCCAGGAAAGTTTTGCAAGTTAGCATTATAATTAGTAGCTGGAGGCTATGGTGTTTTTTTTTTTTTTTTTTTCCTGTGGGGTCGGTGCGGATGTGTTGGTCAGGCCCTCTGTCAGTTCGCTGGTTTGTTTTTATTATCCCCAGAGAGGATAAGTGGGTATTAGTATGGCAGGTGAAAACTGCGGATCTGTTTCAGAGAATTAAACAGGATCCGCATGGTAACCCCGTTCCTTTAAAAATCCTTTGCTTCATGAGCTGGGAATCCACCATGGTTCTATATACTTCTCTATGCGTGGGCACAGGAAACTGGCTAGTTCCAAGAAGTATGCCTCAGAGCTTTTCAATTAACCAGTATGTTGAAAATCCTTTGCAGGTTTTCAGCGTTTCACCATAATTGTGATAACGTGTGTATGTGCCTACTGAAACCAAATATGGCTGCTATGGACATAACTATGCTGAGGCGTAGCTGACTTGGTGTTGCCTATTTTTGTCAGTGGAGACTGACAAGAAGCCATTCTTCCAAGTATCATCCCACCATCATTTCTCCATTGTTTAAAAATGCAGGGAAAGTTTGCAAATTGGCATTATAATTAGTAGCTGGAGGGTACTTTTTTGTTTTGTGGGGTCGGTCAGGATGGGTGTTCAGGCCCTCTGTCAGATCGCTGGTTTGTTTTTATTATCCCCAGAGAAGTGTAGTGGGCATGTGTTTGGCAGGTGAAAAGTGCGGATTCTGTTTCAGAGAATTAAACAGGATCCGCATGGTCATCTCATTCCTTTAAGAATCATTTGCTTCATCAGCTGGGATTCCACCATGGTTCTATATACACCTCTTTGCGTGGGAACAGGTAACTGGCTTGTTCCAAGAAGTATGCCGCAGAGCTTTTCAATTAACCAGTACGTTCAAAATTATTTGCAGGTGTTCAGCGTTTCACCATAATTGTGATAACGTGTGTTTGTGCCTCCTGAAACCCAAGAAGGCTGCGACGGACATAACTATGCTGAGGAGTAGCTGACTTGGTGCTGCCTATTTTTGTTAGTGGAGACTGACAAGAAGCCATTCTTCTAAGTATCATCCCACCACCATTTTTCCATTGTTTTAAAATGCAGGGATATTTTGCAAGTTAGCATTATAATTAGTACCTGGAGGGTATGGTTTTTTTTTTTCGTGTGGTTGATGTGGATGGTTGGGGTCAGGCCCTCTGTCAGTTCCCTGGTTAGTTTTTATTATCCCCAGAGAGGAGAAGTGGGCATGTGTTTGGCAGGTGAAAAGGGCGGATTCTGTTTCAGAGAATTAACGATGATCCCCATGGTCATCCCGTTCCTTTAATAATCCTTTACTTCATCAGCTGGAAATCCACCATGGTTCTATATACTCCTCTTTGCGTGGGAACAGGTAACTGGCTTGTTCCAAGAAGTATGCCGCAGAGCTTTTCAATTAACCAGTACGTTGAAAATTATTTGCAGGTGTTCAGCGTTTCACCATAATTGTGATAACGTGTGTTTGTGTCTCCTGAAACCCAAGAAGGCTGCGACGGACATAACTATGCTGAGGAGTAGCTGACTTATTATGGCCTATTTTTGTTAGTGGAGACTGACAAGAAGCCATTCTTCTAAGTATCATCCCACCACCATTTTTCCATTGTTTTAAAATGCAGGGAAATTTTGCAAGTTAGCATTATAATTAGTAGCTGGAGGGTACGGTTTTTTTTTTTTGTGTGTGGTCGATGTGGATGGGGGGGTCAGGCCCTCTGTCAGTTCGCTGGTTAGTTTTTATTATCCCCAGAGAGGAGAAGTGGGCATGTGTTTGGCAGGTGAAAAGGGCGGATTCTGTTTCAGAGAATTAACGATGATCCCCATGTACATCCCGTTCCTTTAATAATCCTTTACTTCATCAGCTGGAAATCCACCATGGTTCTATATACTCCTCTTTGCGTGGGAACAGGTAACTGGCTTGTTCCAAGAAGTATGCCTCAGAGCTTTTCAATTAACCAGTATGTTGAAAATCCTTTGCAGTTTTTCAGCGTTTCACCATAATTGTGATAACGTGTGTATGTGCCTACTGAAACCAAATATGGCTGCTACGGACATAACTATGCTGAGGCGTAGCTGACTTGGTGTTGCCTATTTTTGTCAGTGGAGACTGACAAGAAGCCATTCTTCTAATTATCATCCCACCATCATTTCTCCATTGTTTCAAAATGCAGGGAAATTTTGTAAATTGGCATTATAATTAGTAGCTGGAGGGTACTTTTTTGTTTTGTGGGGTCAGTCAGGATGGGTGTTCAGGCCCTCTGTCAGATCGCTGGTTTGTTTTTATTATCCCCAGAGAAGAGTAGTGGGCATGTGTTTGGCAGGTGAAAAGTGCAGATTCTGTTTCAGAGAATTAAACAGGATCTGTATGGTCATCTCATTCCTTTAAGAATCTTTGTTTCATCAGCTGGGATTCCACCATGTTTCTATATACTCCTCTATGCGTGGGCACAGGTACCTGGCTTCTTCCAAGAAGTATGCTGGAGAATTTTCAAATTAACCAGTACGTTCAAAATTATTTGCAGGTGTTCAGCGTTTCACCATAATTTTGATAACGTTTGTATGTCCCTCCTGAAACCCAAGAAGGCTGCGACGGACATAGCTATGCTGAGGAGTAGCTGACTTGGTGTTGCCTATTTTTGTTAGTGGAGACAGACAAGAAGCCATTCTTCTAAGTATGATCCCACCACCATTTTTCCATTGTTTTAAAATGCAGGGAAATTTTGCAAGTTAGCATTATAATTAGTAGCTGGATGGTACGGTTTTTTTTTTTTGTGTAGTCGATGTGGATGGGCGGGGGTCAGGCCCTCTGTCAGTTCGCTGGTTAGTTTTTATTATCCCCAGAGAGGAGAAGTGGGCATGTGTTTGGCAGGTGAAAAGGGCGGATTCTGTTTCAGAGAATTAACGATGATCCCCATGGTCATCCCGTTCCTTTAATAATCCTTTACTTCATCAGCTGGAAATCCACCATGGTTCTATGTACTCCTCTTTGCGTGGGAACAGGTAACTGGCTTGTTCCAAGAAGTATGCCGCAGAGCTTTTCAATTAACCACTACGTTGAAAATTATTTGCAGGTGTTCAGCGTTTCACCATAATTGTGATAACCTTTGTTTGTGCCTCCTGAAACCCAAGAAGGCTGCGACGGACATAAGTATGCTGAGGAGTAGCTGACTTGGTGTTGCCTATTTTTGTTAGTGGAGACAGACAAGAAGCCATTCTTCTAAGTATCATCCCACCACCATTTTTCCATTGTTTTAAAATGCAGGGAAATTTTGCAAGTTTGCATTATAATTAGTAGCTGGAGGGTACGGTTTTTTTTTTTTTGTGTAGTCGATGTGGATGGGGGGGGTTCAGGCCCTCTGTCAGTTCGCTGGTTAGTTTTTATTATCCCCAGAGAGGGGAAGTGGGCATGTGTTTGGCAGGTGAAAAGGGCGGATTCTGTTTCAGAGAATTAAGGATGATCCCCATGGTCATCCCGTTCCTTTAATAATCCTTTACTTCATCAGCTGGAAATCCACCATGGTTCTATATACTCCTCTTTGCGTGGGAACAGGTAACTGGCTTGTTCCAAGAAGTATGCCGCAGAGCTTTTCAATTAACCACTACGTTGAAAATTATTTGCAGGTGTTCAGCGTTTCACCATAATTTTGATAACCTTTGTTTGTGCCTCCTGAAACACAAGAAGGCTGCGACGGACATAAGTATGCTGAGGAGTAGCTGACTTGGTTTTGCCTATTTTTGTTAGTGGAGACAGACAAGAAGCCATTCTTCTAAGTATCATCACACCACCATTTTTCCATTGTTTTAAAATGCAGGGAAATTTTGCAAGTTAGCATTATAATTAGTAGCTGGAGGGTACGGTTTTTTTTTTTTTTGTGTAGTCGATGTGGATGAGGGGTGTTCAGGCCCTCTATCAGTTCTCTGGTTAGTTTTTATTATCCCCAGAGAGGGGAAGTGGGCATGTGTTTGGCAGGTGAAAAGGGGGGATTCTGTTTCAGAGAATTAAGGATGATCCCCATGGTCATCCCGTTCCTTTAATAATCCTTTACTTCATCAGCTGGAAATCCACCATGGTTCTATATACTCCTCTTTGCGTGGGAACAGGTAACTGGCTTGTTCCAAGAAGTATGCCTCAGAGCTTTTCAATTAACCAGTATGTTGTAAATCCTTTGCAGGTTTTCAGCGTTTCACCATAATTGTGATAACGTGTGTATGTGCCTACTGAAACCAAATATGGCTGCGACGGCCATAACTATGCTGAGGCGTAGCTGACTTGGTGTTGCCTATTTTTGTCAGTGGAGACTGACAAGAAGCCATTCTTCTAAGTATCATCCCACCATCATTTCTCCATTGTTTCAAAATGCAGGGAAATTTTGCAAATTGGCATTATAATTAGTAGCTGGAGGGTACTTTTTTGTTTTGTGGGGTCAGTCAGGATGGGTGTTCAGGCCCTCTGTCAGATCGCTGGTTTGTTTTTATTATCCCCAGAGAAGAGTAGTGGGCATGTGTTTGGCAGGTGTAAAGTGCGGATTCTGTTTCAGAGAATTAAACAGGATCTGTATGGTCATCTCATTCCTTTAAGAATCTTTGCTTCATCAGCTGGGATTCCACCATGTTTCTATATACTCCTCTATGCGTGGGAACAGGTACCTGGCTTCTTCCAAGAAGTATGCTGGAGAGTTTTCAAATTAACCAGTACGTTCAAAATTATTTTCAGGTGTTCAGCGTTTCACCATAATTTTGATAACGTTTGTATGTCCCTCCTGAAACCCAAGAAGGCTGCGACGGACATAGCTATGCTGAGGAGTAGCTGACTTGGTGTTGCCTATTTTTGTTAGTGGAGACAGACAAGAAGCCATTCTTCTAAGTATGATCCCACCACCATTTTTCCATTGTTTTAAAATGCAGGGAAATTTTGCAAGTTAGCATTATAATTAGTAGCTGGAGGGTAGGGTTTTTTTTTTTTTTGTGTAGTCGATGTGGATGGGCGGGGGTCAGGCCCTCTGTCAGTTCCCTGGCTAGTTTTTATTATCCCCAGAGAGGAGAAGTGGGCATGTGTTTGGCAGGTGAAAAGGGCGGATTCTGTTTCAGAGAATTAACGATGATCCCCATGGTCATCCCGTTCCTTTAATAATCCTTTACTTCATCAGCTGGAAATCCACCATGGTTCTATGTACTCCTCTTTGCGTGGGAACAGGTAACTGGCTTGTTCCAAGAAGTATGCCGCAGAGCTTTTCAATTAACCACTACGTTGAAAATTATTTGCAGGTGTTCAGCGTTTCACCATAATTGTGATAACCTTTGTTTGTGCCTCCTGAAACCCAAGAAGGCTGCGACGGACATAAGTATGCTGAGGAGTAGCTGACTTGGTGTTGCCTATTTTTGTTAGTGGAGACAGACAAGAAGCCATTCTTCTAAGTATCATCACACCACCATTTTGCCATTGTTTTAAAATGCAGGGAAATTTTGCAAGTTAGCATTATAATTAGTAGCTGGAGGGTACGGTTTTTTTTTTTTGTGTAGTCGATGTGGATTGGGGGTGTTCAGGCCCTCTGTCAGTTCGCTGGTTAGTTTTTATTATCCCCAGAGAGGGGAAGTGGGCATGTGTTTGGCAGGTGAAAAGGGCGGATTCTGTTTCAGAGAATTAAGGATGATCCCCATGGTTATCCCGTTCCTTTAATAATCCTTTACTTCATCAGCTGGAAATCCACCATGGTTCTATATACTCCTCTTTGCGTGGGAACAGGTAACTGGCTTGTTCCAAGAAGTATGCCGCAGAGCTTTTCAATTAACCACTACGTTGAAAATTATTTGCAGGTGTTCAGCGTTTCACCATAATTGTGATTACCTTTGTTTGTGCCTCCTGAAACCCAAGAAGGCTGCGACGGACATAAGTATGCTGAGGAGTAGCTGACTTGGTGTTGCCTATTTTTGTTAGTGGAGACAGACAAGAAGCCATTCTTCTAAGTATCATCCCACCACCATTTTTCCATTGTTTTAAAATGCAGGGAAATTTTGCAAGTTAGCATTATAATTAGTAGCTGGAGGGTACGGTTTTTTTTTTTTGTGTAGTCGATGTGGATGGGGGGTGTTCAGGCCCTCTGTCAGTTCGCTGGTTAGTTTTTATTATCCCCAGAGAGGGGAAGTGGGCATGTGTTCGGCAGGTGAAAAGGGGGGATTCTGTTTCAGAGAATTAAGGATGATCCCCATGGTCATCCCGTTCCTTTAATAATCCTTTACTTCATCAGCTGGAAATCCACCATGGTTCTATATACTCCTCTTTGCGTGGGAACAGGTAACTGGCTTGTTCCAAGAAGTATGCCGCAGAGCTTTTCAATTAACCACTACGTTGAAAATCCTTTGCAGGTTTTCAGCGTTTCACCATAATTGTGATAACGTTTGTTTGTGCCTCCTGAAACCCAGGAAGGCTGCGACGGTCATAACTATGCTGAGGAGTAGCTGATTTGGTGTTGCCTATTTTTGTTAGTGGAGACAGACAAGAAGCCATTCTTCTAAGTATCATCACACCACCATTTTGCCATTGTTTTAAAATGCAGGGAAATTTTGCAAGTTAGCATTATAATTAGTAGCTGGAGGCTACGGTGTTTTTTTTTTGTTTGTTTGTTTTTTTCCTGTGGGGTCGGTGTGGATGTGTTGGTCAGGCCCTCTGTCAGTTCCCCGGTTGGTTTTTATTATCCCCAGAGAGGAGAAGTCGGTATTAGTATGGCAGGTGAAAACTGCGGATCTGTTTCAGAGAATTAAACAGGATCCGCATGGTAATCCCGTTCCTTTAAGAATCCTTTGCTTGATGACCTGGGAATCCACCATGGTTATATATACTTCTCTATGCGTGGGCACAGGAAACTGGCTAGTTCCAAGAAGTATGCCTCAGAGCTTTTCAATGAACCAGTATGTTGAAAATCCTTTGCAGGTTTTCAGCGTTTCAGAATAATTGTGATAATGTGTGTATGTGCCTACTGAAACCAAATATGGCTGCTACGGACATAACTATGCTGAGGCGTAGCTGACTTGGTGTTGCCTATTTTTGTCAGTGGAGACTGACAAGAAGCCATTCTTTAAGTATCATCCCACCATCATTTCTCCATTGTTTAAAAATGCAGGGAAATTTTGCAAATTGGCATTATAATTAGTACCTGGAGGGTACTTTGTTGTTTTGTGGGGTCGGTCAGGATGGGTGTTCAGGCCCTCTGTCAGATCGCTGGTTTGTTTTTATTATCCCCATAGAAGAGTAGTGGGCATGTGTTTGGCAGGTGAAAAGTGCGGATTCTGTTTCAGAGAATTAAACAGGATCCGCATGGTCATCTCATTCCTTCAAGAATCCTTTGCTTCATCAGCTGGGATTCCACCATGATTCTATATTCTCCTCTATGCGTGGGCACAGGTACCTGGCTTGTTCCAAGAAGTATGCTGGAGAGTTTTCAAATTAACCAGTACGTTGAAAATTATTTGCAGGTGTTCAGCGTTTCACCATAATTTTGATAACGTTTGTATGTGCCTGCTGAAACCCAAGAAGGCTGCGACGGACATAAGTATGCTTAGGAGTAGCTGACTTGGTGTTGCCTATTTTTGTTAGTGGAGACAGACAAGAAGCCTTTCTTCTAAGTATGATCCCACCACCATTTTTCCATTGTTTTAAAATGCAGGGAAATTTTGCAAGTTAGCATTATAATTAGTAGCTGGAGGGTACGGTTATTTTTTTGTGTGTTGTCGATGTGGATGGGGGGGGGGTCAGGCCTTCTGTCAGTTCGCTGGTTAGTTTTTATTATCCCCAGAGAGGAGAAGTGGGCATGTGTTTGGCAGGTGAAAAGGGCGGATTCTGTTTCAGAGAATTAACGATGATCCCCATGGTCATCCCGTTCCTTTAATAATCCTTTACTTCATCAGCTGGAAATCCACCATGGTTCTATATACTCCGCTTTGCGTGGGAACAGGTAACTGGCTTGTTCTAAGAAGTATGCCGCAGAGCTTTTCAATTAACCACTACGTTGAAAATTATTTGCAGGTGTTCAGCGTTTCACCATAATTGTGATAACGTTTGTTTGTGCCTCCTGAAACCCAGGAAGGCTGCGACGGTCATAACTATGCTGAGGAGTAGCTGATTTGGTGTTGCCTATTTTTGTTAGTGGAGACTGACAAGAAGCCATTCTTCTAAGTATCATCCCACCACCATTTTTCCATTGTTTTAAAATACAGGGAAATTTTGCAAGTTAGCATTATAATTAGTAGCTGGAGGGTACGGTTTTTTCTTTTTTTTGTGTGGTCGATGTGGATGGTGGGGTCAGGCCCTCTGTCAGTTCGCTGGTTAGTTTTTATTATCCCCAGAGAGGAGAAGTGGGCATGTGTTTGGCAGGTGAAAAGGGCGGATTCTGTTTCAGAGAATTAACGATGATCCCCATGGTCATCCCGTTCGTTTAATAATCCTTTTCTTCATCAGCTGGAAATCCACCATGGTTCTATATACTCCTCTTTGCGTGGGAACAGGTAACTGGCTTGTTCCAAGAAGTATGCCGCAGAGCTTTTCAATTAACCACTACGTGGAAAATTATTTGCAGGTGTTCAGCGTTTCACCATAATTGCGATAACGTGTGTTTGTGCCTCCTGAAACCCAAGAAGGCTGCGACGGACATAACTATGCTGAGGCGTAGCTGACATGGTGTTGCCTATTTTTGTTAGTGGAGACTGACAAGAAGCCATTCTTCTAAGTATCATCCCAGCACCATTTTTCCATTGTTTTAAAATGCAGGGAAATTTTGCAAGTTAGCATTATAATTAGTAGCTGGAGGGTACGTTTTTTTTTTTTTTGTGTTGTCGATGTGGATGGTGGGGGTCAGGCCCTCTGTCAGTTCGCTGGTTAGTTTTTATTATCCCCAGAGAGGAGAAGTGGGCATGTGTTTGGCAGGTGAAAAGGGCGGATTCTGTTTCAGAGAATTAACGATGATCCCCATGGTCATCCCGTTCCTTTAATAATCCTTTACTTCATCAGCTGGAAATCCACCATGGTTCTATATACTCCTCTTTGCGTGGGAACAGGTAACTGGCTTGTTCCAAGAAGTATGCCGCAGAGCTTTTCCATTAAACAGTACGTTGAAAATTATTTGCAGGTGTTCAGCGTTTCACCATAATTGTGATAACGTTTGTTTGTGCCTCCTGCAACCCAAGAAGGCTGCGACGGTCATAAATATACTGAGGCGTAGCTGACTTGGTATTGCCTATTTTTTTAGTGGAGACTGACAAGAATCCATTCTTCTAAGTATCATCTCACCATCATTTTTCCATTGTTTAAAAATCCAGGAAAGTTTTGCAAGTTAGCATTATAATTAGTAGCTGGAGGCTACGGTGTTTTTTTTTTTTTTTTTCCTGTGGGGTCGGTGTGGATGTGTTGGTCAGGCCCTCTGTCAGTTCCCCGGTTGGTTTTTATTATCCCCAGAGAGGAGAAGTTGGTATTAGTATGGCAGGTGAAAACTGCGGATCTGTTTCAGAGAATTGAACAGGATCCGCATGGTAATCCCGTTCCTTTAAGAATCCTTTGCTTCATGAGCTGGGAATCCACCATGGTTCTATGTACTTCTCTATGCGTGGGCACAGGAAACTGGCTTGTTCCAAGAAGTATGCCTCAGAGCTTTTCAATTAACCAGTATGTTGAAAATCCTTTGCAGGTTTTCAGCGTTTCAGAATAATTGTGATAACGTGTGTATGTGCCTACTGAAACCAAATATGGCTGCTACGGACATAACTATGCTGAGGCGTAGCTGACTTGGTGTTGCCTATTTTTGTCAGTGGAGACTGACAAGAAGCCATTCTTCTAAGTATCATCCCACCATCATTTCTCCATTGTTTAAAAATGCAGGGAAATTTTGCAAATTGGCATTATAATTAGTAGCTGGAGGGTACTTTTTTGTTTTGTGGGGTCGGTCAGGATGGGTGTTCAGGCCCTCTGTCAGATCGCTGGTTTGTTTTTATTATCCCCAGAGAAGAGTAGTGGGCATGTGTTTGGCAGGTGAAAAGTGCGGATTCTGTTTCAGAGAATTAAACAGGATCCGCATGGTCATCTCATTCCTTTAAGAATCCTTTGCTTCATCAGCTGGGATTCCACCATGATTCTATATACTCCTCTATGCGTGGGCACAGGTACCTGGCTTGTTCCAAGAAGTATGCTGGAGAGTTTTCAAATTAACCAGTACGTTGAAAATTATTTGCAGGTGTTCAGCGTTTCACCATAATTTTGATAACGTTTGTATGTGCCTGCTGAAACCCAAGAAGGCTGCGACGGACATAATTATGCTAAGGAGTAGATGACTTGGTGTTGCCTATTTTTGTTAGTGGAGACTGACAAGAAGCCATTCTTCTAAGTATGATCCCACCACCATTTTTCCATTGTTTTAAAATGCAGGGAAATTTTGCAAGTTAGCATTATAATTAGTAGCTGGAGGGTACGGTTTTTTTTTTTGTGTGTTGTCGATGTGGATGGGGGGGGGTCAGGCCCTCTGTCAGTTCGCTGGTTAGTTTTTATTATCCCCAGAGAGGAGAAATGGGCATGTGTTTGGCAGGTGAAAAGGGCGGATTCTGTTTCAGTGAATTAACGATGATCCCCATGGTCACCCCGTTCCTTTAATAATCCTTTACTTCATCAGCTGGAAATCCACCATGGTTCTATATACTCCTCTTTGCGTGGGAACAGGTAACTGCCTTGTTCCAAGAAGTATGCCGCAGAGCTTTTCAATTAACCACTACGTTGAAAATTATTTGCAGGTGTTGAGCGTTTCACCATAATGGTGATAACGTCTGTTTGTGCCTCCTGAAACCCAAGAGGCTGCGACGGACATACCTATGCTGAGGCGTAGCTGAATTGGTGTTGCCTATTTTTCTTAGTGGAGACTGTCCACAAGCAATTCTTCTAAGTATCATCCCACCACCATTTTTCCATTGTTTTAAAATGCAGGGAAATTTTTCAAGTTAGCATTATAATTAGTAGGTAGAGGGTACGGTTTTTTTTGTGTGTGTGGTCGATGTGGATGGGGGGGTTAGGCCCTCTGTCAGTTCGCTGGTTAGTTTTTATTAACCCCAGTGAGGAGAAGTGGGCATGTGTTTGGCAGGTGAAAAGGGCGGATTCTGTTTCAGAGAATTAACGATGATCCCTATGGTCATCCCGTTCCTTTAATAATCCTTTACTTCATCAGCTGGAAATCCACCATGGTTCTATATACTCCTCTTTGCGTGGGAACAGGTAACTGGCTTGTTCCAAGAAGTATGCCGCAGAGCTTTTCAATTAACCAGTACGTTGAAAATTATTTGCAGGTGTTCAGCGTTTCACCATAATTGTGATAATGTGTGTTTGTGCCTCCTGAAACCCAAGAAGGCTGCGATGGACATAACTATGCTGAGGAGTAGCTGACTTGGTGTTGCCTATTTTTGTTAGTGGAGACTGACAAGAAGGCATTCTTCTAAGTATTATCCCACCACCATTTTTCCATTGTTTTAAAATGCAGGGAAATTTTGCAAGTTAGCATTATAATTAGTAGCCGGAGGGTACGGTTTTTTTTTTTTTGTGTGTGTGGTCGCCGAGGATGGGGGGGTCAGGCCCTCTGTCAGTTCGCTGGTTATTTTTTATTATCCCCAGAGAGAAGTGGGCATGTGTTTGGCAGGTGAAAAGGGCGGATTCTGTTTCAGAGAATTAACGATGATCCCCATGGTCATCCCGTTCCTTTAATAATCCTTTACTTCATCAGCTGGAAATCCACCTTGGTTCTATATACTCCTCTTTGCATGGGAACAGGTAACTGGCTTGTTCCAAGAAGTATGCCGCAGAGCTTTTCAATTAACCACTACGTTGAAAATTATTTGCAGGTGTTGAGCGTTTCACCATAATGGTGATAACGTCTGTTTGTGCCTCCTGAAACCCAAGAAGGCTGCGACGGACATAACTATGCTGAGGAGTAGCTGACTTGTTGTTGCCTATTTTTGTTAGTGGAGACTGACAAGAAGCCATTCTTCTAAGTATGATCCCACCACCATTTTTCCATTGTTTTAAAATGCAGGGAAATTTTGCAAGTTAGCATTATAATTAGTAGCTGGAGGGTACGGTTTTTATGTTTGTGTGGTCGATGTGGATGGTGGGCGTCAGGCCCTCTGTCAGTTCGCTGGTTAGTTTTTATTAACCCGAGAGAGGAGAAGTGGGCATGTGTTTGGCAGGTGAAAAGGGCGGATTCTGTTTCAGAGAATTAACGATGATCCCTATGGTCATCCCGTTCCTTTAATAATCCTTTACTTCATCAGCTGGAAATCCACCATGGTTCTATATACTCCTCTTTGCGTGAGAACAGGTAACTGGCTTGTTCCAAGAAGTATGCCGCAGAGCTTTTCAATTAACCAGTACGTTGAAAATTATTTGCAGGTGTTCAGCGTTTCACCATAATTGTGATAACGTTTGTTTGTGCCTCCTGAAACCCAAGAAGGCTGCGACGGACATAACTATGCTGAGGCGTAGCTGACTTGGTTTTGCCTATTTTTGTTAGTGGAGACTGACAAGAATCCATTCTTCTAAGTATCATCTCACCATCATTTTTCCATTGTTTAAAAATGCAGGAAAGTTTTGCAAGTTAGCATTATAATTAGTAGCTGGAGGCTACGGTGTTTTTTTTTTTTTTTTTTTTTTTCCTGTGGGGTTGGTGTGGATGTGTTGGTCAGGCCCTCTGTCAGTTCCCCGGTTGGTTTTTATTATCCCCAGAGAGGAGAAGTCAGTATTAGTATGGCAGGTGAAAACTGCGGATCTGTTTCAGAGAATTAAACAGGATCCGCATGGTAATCCCGTTCCATTAAGAATCCTTTGCTTCATGAGCTGGGAATCCACCATGGTTCTATATACTTCTCTATGCGTGGGCACAGGAAACTGGCTTGTTCCAAGAAGTATGCCTCAGAGCTTTTCAATTAACCAGTATGTTGAAAATCCTTTGCAGGTTTTCAGCGTTTCACCATAATAGTGATAACGTGTGTATGTGCCTACTGAAACCAAATATGGCAGCTATGGACATAACTATGCTGAGGCGTAGCTGACTTGGTGTTGCCTATTTTTGTCAGTGGAGACTGACAAGAAGCCATTCTTCTAAGTATCATCCCACCATCATTTCTCCATTGTTTAAAAATGCAGGGAAATTTTGCAAATTGGCATTATAATTAGTAGCTGGAGGGTATTTTTTTGTTTTGTGGGGTCGGTCAGGATGGGTGTTCAGGCCCTCTGTCAGATCGCTGGTTTGTTTTTATTATCCCCAGAGAAGAGTAGTGGGCATGTGTTTGGCAGGTGAAAAGGGCGGATTCTGTTTCAGAGAATTAAATAGGATCCGCATGGTCATCTCATTCCTTTAAGAATCCTTTGCTTCATCAGCTGGGATTCCACCATGTTTCTCTATACTCCTCTATGCGTGGGCACAGGTACCTGGCTTGTTCCAAGAATTATGCTGGAGAGTTTTCAAATTAACCAGTACGTTGAAAATTATTTGCAGGTGTTCAGCATTTCACCATAATTTTGATAACGTTTTTATGTCCCTCCTGAAACCCAAGAAGGCTGTGACGGACATAACTATGCTGAGGAGTAGCTGACTTGGTGTTGCCTATTTTTGTTAGTGGAGACAGACAAGAAGCCATTCTTCTAGGTCTGATCCCAACACCATTTTTCCATTGTTTTAAAATGCAGGGAAATTTTGCAAGTTAGCATTATACTTAGTAACTGGAGGGTACGGTTTTTTTTGTGTGTGTGTGGTCGATGTGGAAAGGGGGGGGTCAGGCCCTCTGTCAGTTCGCTGGTTAGTTTTTATTATCCCCAGAGAGGAGAAGTGGGCATGTGTTTGGCAGGTGAAAAGGGCGGATTCTGTTTCAGAGAATTAACGATGATCCCCATGGTCATCCCGTTCCTTTAATAATCCTTTACTTCATCAGCTGGAAATCCACCATGGTTCTATATACTCCTCTTTGCGTGGGAACAGGTAACTGGCTTGTTCCAAGAAGTATGCCGCAGAGCTTTTCAATTAACCACTACGTTGAAAATTATTTGCAGGTGTTCAGCGTTTCACCATAATTGTGATAACGTGTGTTTGTGCCTCCTGAAACCCAAGAAGGCTGCGACGGACATAACTATGCTGAGGAGTAGCTGACTTGGTGTTGCCTATTTTTGTTAGTGGAGACTGACAAGAAGGCATTCTTCTAAGTATTATCCCACCACCATTTTTCCATTGTTTTAAAATGCAGGGAAATTTTGCAAGTTAGCATTATAATTAGTAGCTGGAGGGTACGGTTTTTTTTGTGTGTGTGTGTGGTCGACGTGGATTGGGGGGTCAGGCCCTCTGTCAGTTCGCTGGTTAGTTTTTATCATCCCCAGAGAGGAGAAGTGGGCATGTGTTTGGCAGGTGAAAAGGGCGGATTCTGTTTCAGAGAATTAACGATGATCCCCATGGTCATCCCGTTCCTTTAATAATCATTTACTTCATCAGCTGGAAATCCACCGTGGTTCTATATACTCCTCTTTGCGTGGGAACAGGTAACTGGCTTGTTCCAAGAAGTATGCCGCAGAGCTTTTCAATTAAGCAGTACGTTGAAAATCTATTGCAGGTTTTCAGCGTTTCACCATAATTCTTATAACGTTTGTATGTGTCTCCTGAAACCCAATATGACTGCCACGGATATAAGTATGCTGAGGCGTAGCTGAATTCGTGTTGCCTATTTTTTTAGTGGAGCCTGACAAGAAGCCATTCTTCTAAGTATCATCCCACCATCATTTCTCCATTGTTTAAAAATGCAGGGAAATTTTGCAAATTGGCATGATAATTAGTAGCTGAGGGTACTTTTTTTTTTTGGTAGGGTCTTTCAGGATGGGTGTTCAGGCCCTCTGTCAGATCGCTGGTTTGTTTTTATTATCCCCAGAGAAGAGTAGTGGGCATGTGTTTGGCAGGTGAAAAGTGCGGATTCTGTTTCAGAGAATTAAACAGGATCCACATGGTCATCTTATTCCTTTAAGAATCCTTTGCTTCATCAGCTGGGATTCCACCATGTTTCTATATACTCCTCTATGCGTGAGCACAGGTACCTGGCTTGTTCCAAGAAGTATGCTGGAGAGTTTTCAAATTAACCAGTACGTTGAAAATTATTTGCAGGTGTTCAGCGTTTCACCATAATTTTGCTAACGTTTGTATGTGCCTACTGAAACCCAAGAAGGCTGCGACGGACATAACTATGCTGAGGAGTAGCTGACTTGGTGTTGCCTATTTTTGTTAGTGGAGACTGACAAGAAGCCATTCTTCTAAGTATGATCCCACCACCATTTTTCCATTGTTTTAAAATGCAGCGAAATTTTGCAAGTTAGCATTATAACTAGTAGCTGGAGGGTACGGTTTTTTTTTGTGTGTGGTCGATGTGGATGGGGGGGTCAGGCCCTCTGTCAGTTCGCTGGTTAGTTTTTATTATCCCCAGAGAGGAGAAGTGGGCATGTGTTTGGCAGGTGAAAAGGGCGGATTCTGTTTCAGAGAATTGACGATGATCCCTATGGTCATCCCGTTCCTTTAATAATCCTTTACTTCATCAGCTGGAAATCCACCATGGTTCTATATACTCCTCTTTGCGTGGGAACAGTAACTGGCTTGTTCCAAGAAGTATATCGCAGAGCTTTTCAATTAACCACTACCTTGAAAATTATTTGCAGGTGTTCAGCGTTTAACCCTAACCAGAACCCCTAAAGATAACCCTGAACCCTATCCCTAACCCCAGCAGTAAACTTTAACCCTAAACCTAAGCCCAACCCGTAACCCTAATCCTATCCTTTTACCCTAAAACTAACCCCTAAACCTAACACCTATACCTCACCCTAACTCTAACCCCAATCCTAATTCTAACCATACCCCTTCATAAAACACTAACTCCTAACCGCTAACCCTAACTCTAACCAAAAACCCTAATCACTAATCCCTAACCCTAACGCTTATCCTTTACCCTAACCGTTAACCCTCACCCTAAATCTTAACACTGACCCTAACCTTAACCTTTAACTCTAAGCCTAACCCTTAAGCTTACAGTAAGGAAAACCCTTAATGCTAATGGGATCCCTTATCCCTAACCCTAACACTACAGCTAAAAATAACCCTAACCTTGGATCCTTAAACCTAACCCCTAACACTTACTTTAACCCCAAACCCTAACCCTAATCCTAAGCATTAAACCTAACCCTATCTCTTAACCCTAACGCTAGCCCTTACCCTAACGCCTAGATCTAACCCTAAATCTAACCTACCGCCTAATCCTAACCTTAAGCCCTAATGCTAACACTAACCCTGAACCCTAAATCTACCCGTAACCCTTAACACTAACCCTATCCGTGAACCTTAACCCTGACCCTAACCATTACCTGCACCCAAGCATTTAACCCTGACCCTAACCCTAATCCTTAATGCTAACACTAACACTAAACCCTAATCATAAGTCCAACAGTTAACCCTAATCCTATCCCTTAACCCTAACCCTAACCCTAACCCTAATGCTAACGCCTAAACCTAACCCTAACCTCTAACACAAACCATAGCACATAACTCTAACCCTAAAACTAACCCTAACCTTAACCGTAAACCCTAACTCTTAACCTTAACCCTAAGCGTTAACTCTCACGCTAACCTTTAATCCTAACCCTAATCCTAATCTTCAACCCTAAACCTAACACTTAACCCTAACCCTGTACCAAACCCTAACCCCTCATCTTAACCCTAACCGTAAACCTCAACCCTAAAGCAAAGTTTAACCGTTAAACCTAAGAGTAACCTTTAACCCTAACCCTATTCCCTAACCCTAAGCCCTCACCCTAACACTAAACTTCATCCTTAACCCTAACCAGAATCCTAACCCTAAATCTAATTCTCAGACTTCTTGCTTTCTTAGAGTTTGGAAAGCCTGCAATCCTCCCATGCCATGCATGAAAGGAGGCTCTACCAATGTGTCCTACATGAAACCCATGGGCCCATACCCAGAGTATGATAGAGTGGGTTCCCGGGTACAATCCCTGCCCCCTAAACTCCCCCCGCCCGCCGAATGCAGACAGGGCTCGTGCGCTAAGCATAAACAATACCTTTAACAGATAACCCTAACCCTGAACATAACACCCAACCCTGTTCCTATTTCTCCCCTTAACACGTAAACCTCACCGTGCGCCTAACTTTAACCTCTTATCCTAACGTTAATGCATAACCCATTTCCTGAGAACAACCCCTATCCCATATTTCTAACCCTATCTCCTAGTCATCACTGTGACACCTAATCCCTAACCCTAATTCTAAACCGCTAACCCTAACCGTAACCCTACCTACAACCCTAACACTGACAGTAACCCTTACTTCTAACCCCAACGCTATGCCTAACAAAAACCCTAACCCTTGACCCTAACCCTTCAACCTAACCCCTAAGCCTTACCCTAACCCTTAACCCTAATCCTAATCCTAACCATTAAACCTAACCCTAGCTCTTAAAGCTAACCCTAAACCTTACCCTCACGACTAGACCTAACCCTGACACTAACCTAACACCTAACGCTAACCAGAACCCCTAAAGCTAACCCTGAACCCTATCCCTAACCCTAGCAGTAAACTTTAACCCTAAACCTAAGCCGAACCTGTAACCCTAATCCTATCCTTTTACCCTAAAACTAACCCCTAAACCTAACCCCTATACCTCACCCTAACTCTAACCCCAATCCTAATTCTAACCATACCCCTTCATAAAACACTAACTCCTAACCGCTAACCCTAACACTAACCAAAAACCCTAATCACTAATCCCTAACCCTAATGCTTAACCTTTACCCTAACCGTTAACCCTCACCCTAAATCTTAACACTGACCCTAACCTTAACCTTTAACTCTAAGCTTAACCCTTGACCCTACAGTAAGGATGACCCTTAATGCTAATGGGATCCCTTATCCCTAACCCTAACACTACAGCTAAAAATAACCCTAACCTTGGATCCTTAAAACTAACCCCTAACACTTACTTTAACCCCAAACCATAACCCTAATCCTAAGCATTAAACCTAACCCTATCTCTAAACCCTAACGCTAGCCCTTACCCTAACGCCTAGATCTAACCCTATATCTAACCTACCGCCTAATCCTAACCTTAAGCCCTAATGCTAACACTAACCCAGAACCCTAAACCTACCCGTAACCCTTAACACTAACCCAATTCGTGAACCTTAACCCTGACCCTAACCATTAACCGCACCCAAGCATTTAACCCTGACTCTAACCCTAATCCTTAATGATAAACTTAACACTAAACCCTAACCCTAAGCCCAACACTTAACCCTAATCCTATCCCTTAACCCTAACCCTAACCCTAATACTACCCCCTAAACGTAACCCTAACCGTGACCAGTAAACCTAACCCTAACCTCTAACACAAACCATAGCACATAACTCTAACCCTAAAACTAACCCTAACCCTAACCCTAAACCCTAACTCTTAACCTTAACCCTAAGCGTTAACTCTCACGCTAACTTTTAATCCTAACCTTAATCCTAATCTTCAACCCTAAACCTAACACTTAACCCTAACCCTGTACCAAACCCTAACCCCTCATCTTAACCCTAACCGTAAACCTCAACCCTAAACCAAAGTGTAGCCGTTAAACCTAAGAGTAACCTTTAACCCTAAACCTAATGCCTCACCCTAACACTAAACTTCATCCTTAACCCTAACCATAATCCTAACCCTAAATCTAATTCTCAGACTTCTTGCTTTCTTAGAGTTTAGAAAGCCTGCAATCCTCCCATGCCATGTGTGAAAGGAGGCTCTACCACTGTGTCCTGCATGAAACCCACGGGCCCATACCCAGAGTATGATAGAGTGGGTTCCCGGGTACAATCCCAGCCCCCTAAACTCCCCCCGCCCGCCTAATGCAGACAGGGCCCGTGCGCTAAGCATAAACAATACCTTTAACAGATAACCCTAACCCTGAACATAACACCCAACCCTGTTCCTATTTCTCCCCTTACCACGTAAACCTCACCGTGCGCCTAACTTTAACCTCTTCCCCTAACGTTAATGCATAACCCATTTCCTGAGAACAACCCCTATCCCATAATTCTAACCCTATCTCCTAGTCATCACTGTGACACCTAATCCCTAACCCTAATTCTAAACCGCTAACCCTAACCGTAACCCTACCTACAACCCTAACACTGACAGTAACCCTTACTTCTAACCCCAACGCTATGCCTAACAAAAACCCTAACCCTTGACCCTAACCCTTCACCCTAACCCCTAAGCCTTACCCTAACCCTTAACCCTAATCCTAATCCTAACCATTAAACCTAACCCTAGCTCTTAACGCTAACCCTAAACCTTACCCTCACGACTAGACCTAACCCTGACACTAACCTGACACCTAATCCTAACCAGAACCCCTAAAGCTAACCCTGAACCCTATCCCTAACCCTAGCAGTAAATTTTAACCCTAAACCTAAGCCCAACCCGTAACCCTAATCCTATCCTTTTACCCTAAAACTAACCCCTAAACCTAACCCCTATACCTCACCCTAACTCTAACCCCAATCCTAATTCTAACCATACCCCTTCATAAAACACGAACTCCTAACCGCTAACCCTAACACTAACCAAAAACCCTAATCACTAATCCCTAACCCTAACGCTTAACCTTTACCCTGACCATAAACCCTCACCCTAAATCTTAACACTGACCCTAACCTTAAGCTTTAACTCTAAGCCTAACCCTTAACCCTACAGTAAGGAAGACCCTTAATGCTAATGGGATCCCTTATCCCTAACCCTAACACTACAGCTAAAAATAACCCTAACCTTGGATCCTTAAACCTAACCCCTAACACTTACTTTAACCCCAAACCCTAACCCTAATCCTGAGCATTAAACCTAAAACTATCTCTTAACCCTAACGCTAGCCCTTACCCTAACGCCTAGATCTATCCCTAAATCTAACCTACCGCCTAATCCTAAACTTAAGCCCTAATGCTAACACTAACCCTGAACCCTAAACCTACCCGTAACCCTTAACACTAACCCTATCCGTGAACCTTAACCCTGACCCTAACCATTACCCGCACCCAAGCATTTAACCCTGACCCTAACCCTAATCCTTAATGATAACACTAACACTAAACCCTAACCCTAAGCCCAACACTTAACCCTAATCCTATCCCTTAACCCTAAACCTAAACCTAATGCTAACCCCTAAACGTAACCCGAACTGTGACCAGTAAACCTAACCCTAACCTCTAACACAAACCCTAGCACATAACTCTAACCCTAAAACTAACCCTAACCCTAACCCTAACACCTAACTATTAACCTTAACCCTAAGCGTTAACTCTCACGCTAACCTTTAATCCTAACCCTAATCCTAATCTTCAACCCTAAACCTGACACTTAACCCTAACCCTGTACCAAACCCTAACCCCTCATCTTAACCCTAACCGTAAACCTCAACCCTAAACCAAAGTGTAACCGTTAAATCTAAGAGTAACCTTTAACCCTAACCCTAATCCCTAACCCTAAGCCCTCACCCTAACACTAAACTTCATCCTTAAACCTAACCATAACCCTAACCCTAAATCTAATTCTCAGACTTCTTGCTTTCTTAGAGTTTAGAAAGCCTGCAATCCTCCCATGCCATGCGTGAAAGGAGGCTCTGCCACAGTGTCCTGCATGAAACCCAGAGGCGCATACACTGCGTGCGGTAGAGTGGGTTCCCAGCGACCATCACAGACACCTAACTTTGCCTCCTAGGGCATACAGGGCCCGTGCCCTAAGCATAAACCCTACCCCTCACCCATAAGCCTAACCCACAACATAACACCTAACCCTCATCCTACTGCTCACCTTAACAGGTAAACCTCACCATAACCCTAACTTTAACCCCATATCTTAACGTTAATGCATGACACCCTGAGAACAAGCCCTATACCGTCATTATAACCCTACCTCCTAGCTATAACCGTAACACCTAATCCCTATTTCTGAAACGCCAACCCTAACCTTAACCCGACCAACAACACTAACACTAACCCTAACCCCTTACCCTAACCCTACGCCTAAAAGTAACCCTAACCGTTGATCCTTCGTCATAACCCCTAACCTTAACCCTAACCCTTAACCCTATTCCCAATCCTAACCATTAAACAGAACCCTAACTCTTAACCCTAACCCTAACCTTTACCCTAATGCCTAGAGGTCTAACCCCAACACTGACCTACAGTTAACACTAACCCCAACCCCTAATGCTAACCTTAAACCTGAACCAAGCTCCTAACCCTTAACCCTAACACTATCCCTAACCCCTAAGCCTAACCCCAACTGTTAACCCTCTAACCCTCACCCTGAATCCTAACCCTATCCCTTAACCCTAACCGCTAACCCTAACGCTAACTCCAACCCTAAACCTTACCCTGGCCCCCTAACCCAGACTTAACACCTTACCCCTAACACTAACTCTAACCCTAACCACTAATCCCTAGCACCTAACCCTGACTCGAAACCTAACCCCTAACACGAAAAACCCTAACCCCAACCCCAACCCTAATTCTCACACTACTTCCATTCCCAGAGTGAAGCAAGCCTACAATACAGCCATGCCATGTGTGAGATGAGGCTCCGCCTGAGTCCTGCATGGAGGTCCTGTCCCAAGGCCCAGGGAATGATGTTGTGCTTTCGTGGTGACCCCGACCGCACCCCTCTCACCGTAGATTAACCAGGTCCTGTGCCCTTAAACTGACCGCTAAAGCTAAGCCCTACCACCAACGCTAACCCCTGACCCTGAACCTAAGCCCCGAGCCTAAAGCCCAACATTAACTCTAGACCCTTACCCTAAACCTAATCCCTAACCCTAATGCTAACCCCTAAACCCAACCCTAACCGTGAACAGTTTACCTAACCCTAACCCCTAACACAAACCATAGCACATAACTCTAACCCTAAATCTAACCCTAAGCCTAACCGTAAACCCTAACTCTTAACCTTAACCCTAAGCGTTAACTCTCACGCTAACCTTTAATCCTAACCCTAATCCTAATCTTCAACCCTAAACCTAACACTTAACCCTAAACGTCTACCAAACCCTAACCCCTCATCTTAACCCTAACCGTAAACCTAAACCCTAAACCAAAGTGTAACCGTTAAACCTAAGAGTAACCTTTAACCCTAACCCTATTCCCTAACCCTAAGGCCTCACCCTAACACTAAACTTCATCCTTAACCCTAACCATAATCCTAACCCTAAATCTAATTCTCAGACTTCTTGCTTTCATAGAGTTTCTAAAGCCTGCAATCCTCCCATGCCATGCGTGAAAGGAGGCTCTACCACTGTGTCCTGCATGAAACCCACGGGCCCATACCCAGAGTATGATAGAGTGGGTTCCCGGGTACAATCCCAGCCCCCTAAACTCCCCCCGCCCGCCTAATGCAGACAGGGCCCGTGCGCTAAGCATAAACAATACCTTTAACAGATAACCCTAACCCTGAACATAACACCCAACCCTGTTCCTATTTCTCCCCTTAACACGTAAACCTCACCGTGCGCCTAACTTTAACCTCTTATCCTAACGTTAATGCATAACCCATTTCCTGAGAACAACCCCTATCCCATAATTCTAACCCTATCTCCTAGTCATCACTGTGACACCTAATCCCTAACCCTAATTCTAAACCGCTAACCCTAACCGTAACCCTACCTACAACCCTAACACTGACAGTAAGCCTTACTTCTAACCCCAACGCTATGCCTAACAAAAACCCTAACCCTTGACCCTAACCCTTCACCCTAACCCCTAAGCCTTACCCTAACCCTTAACCCTAATCCTAATCCTAACCATTAAACCTAACCCTAGCTCTTAAAGTTAACCCTAAACCTTACCCTCACGACTAGTCCTAATCCTGACACTAACCTAACACCTAACCCTAACCAGAACCCCTAAAGCTAAGCCTGAACCCTATCCCTAACCCTAGCAGTAAACTTTAACCCTAAACCTAAGCCCAACCCGTAACCCTAATCCTATCCTTTTACCCTAAACCTAACCCCTAAACCTAACACCTATACCTCACCCTAACTCTAACCCCAATCCTAATTCTAACCATACCCCTTCATAAAACACTAACTCCTAACCGCTAACCCTAACACTAACAAAAAACCCTAATCACTAATCCCTAACCCTAACGCTTAACCTTTACCCTAACCGTTAACCCTCACCCTAAATCTTAACACTCACCCTAACCTTAACCTTTAACTCTAAGCCTAAATATTAACCCTACAGTATGGCAGACCCTTAAGGCTAATGGGATCCCTTATCCCTAACTCTAACACTACAGCTAAAAATAACCCTAACCTTGGATCCTTAAACCTAACCCCTAACACTTACTTTAACCCCAAACCCTAACCCTACTCCTAAGGAATAAACCTAACCCTATCTCTTAAACCTAACGCTAGCCCTTACCCCTAACGCTAGCCCTTACCCTATCGCCTAGATCTAACCCTAAATCTAACCTACCGCCTAATCCTAACCTTAAGCCCTAATGCTAACACTAACCCTGAACTCTAAACCTACCCGTAAACCTTAACGCTAACCCTATCCGTGAACCTTAACCCTGACCCTAATCATTACCCGCACCCAAGCATTTAACCCTGACCCTAACCCTAATCCTTAATGCTCACCCTAACACTAAACCCTAACCCTAATCCCAACACTTAACCCTAATGCTATCCCTTAACCCTAACCCTAACCCTAATGCTACTCCCTAAACGTAACCCTAACCGTGACCAGTAAACCTAACCCTAACCTCTAACACAAACCATAGCACATAACTCTAACCCTAAAACTAACCCTAACCCTAACCCTAACCCTCAACCCTAACTCTTAACCTTAACCCTAAGCGTTAACTCTCACGCTAACCTTTAATCCTAACCCTAATCCTAATCTTCAACCCTAAACCTAACACTTAACCCTAACCCTGTACCAAACCCTAACCCCTCATCTTAACCCTAACCGTAAACCTCAACCCTAAACCAAAGTGTAACCGTTAAACCTAAGAGTAACCTTTAACCATAACCCTAATCCCTAACCCTAAGCCCTCACCCTAACACTAAACTTCATCCTTAACCCTAACCATAATCCTAAACCTAAATCTAATTCTCAGACTTCTTGCTTTCCTAGAGTTTAGAAAGCCTGCAATCCTCCATGCCATGCGTGAGAGGAGGCTCTACCACTGTGTCCTGCATGAAACCCACGGGCCCATACCCAGAGTATGATAGAGTGGGTTCCCGGGTACAATCCCAGCCCCCTAAACTCCCCCCGCCCGCCTAATGCAGACAGGGCCCGTGCACTAAGCATAAACAATACCTTTAACAGATAACCCTAACCCTGAACATAACACCCATCCCTGTTCCTATTTCTCCCCTTAACACGTAAACCTCACCGTGCGCCTAACTTTAACCTCTTATCCTAACGTTAATGCATAACCCATTTCCTGAGAACAACCCCTATCCCATAATTCTAACCCTATCTCCTAGTCATCACTGTAACACCTAATCCCTAACCCTAATTCTAAACCGCTAACCCTAACCGGAACCCTACCTACAACCCTAACACTGACAGTAAAACATACTTCTAACCCCAACGCTATGCCTAACAAAAACCCTAACCCTTGACCCTAACCCTTCATCCTAACCCCTAAGCCTTACCCTAACCCTTAACCCTAATCCTAATCCTAACCATTAAACCTAACCCTAGCTCTTAAAGCTAACCCTAAACCTTACCCTCATGACTAGACCTAACCCTGACACTAACCTAACGCATAACCCTAACCAGAACCCCTAAAGCTAACCATGAACCCTATCCCTAACCCAAGCAGTAATCTTTAACCCTAAACCTAAGCCCAACCCGCAACCCTAATCCTATCCTTTTACCCTAAAACTATCCCCTAAACCTAACCCGTATACCTCACCCTAACTCTAACCCCAATCCTAATTCTAACCATACCCCTTCATAAAACACGAACTCCTAACCGCTAACCCTAACAATAACCAAAAACCCTAATCACTAATCCCTAACCCGAACGCTTAACCTTTACCCTAACCGTTAACCCTCACCCTAAATCTTAACACTGACCCTAACCTTAACCTTTAACTCTAAGCCTAACCCTTAACCCTACAGTAAGGAAGACCCTTAATGCTAATGGGATTCCTTATCCCTAACCCTAACACTACAGCTAAAAATAACCCTAACCTTTGATCCTTAAACCTAACCCCTAACACTTACTTTAACCCCTAAACCTAACCCTAATCCTAAGCATTAAACCTAACCCTATCTCTTAACCCTAACGCTTACCCTTACCCTAACGCCTAGATCTAACCCTAAATCTAACCTACCGCCTAATCCTAAACTTAAGCCCTAATGCTAACACTAACCCTGAACCCTAAACCTACCCGTAACCCTTAACACTAACCCTATCCATGAACCTTAACCCTGACCCTAACCATTACCCGCACCCAAGCATTTAACCCTGATTCTAACCCTAATCCTTAATGATAAACCTAACACTAAACCCTAACCCTAAGCCCAACACTTAACCCTAATCCTATCCCTTAACCCTAACCCTAACCCTAATGCTACCCCCTAAACGTAACACTAACCGTGACCAGTAAACCTAACCCTAACCTCTAACACAAACCATAGCACATAACTCTAACCCTAAATCTAACCCTAACCCTAACCCTAAACCCTAACTCTTAACCTTAACCCTAAGCGTTAACTCTCACCCTAACCTTTAATCCTAACCCTAATCCTAATCTTCAACCCTAAACCTAACACTTAACCCTAACCCTGTACCAAACCCTAACCCCTCATCTTAACCCTAACCGTAAACCTCAACCCTAAACCAAAGTGTAACCGTTAAACCTAAGAGTAACCTTTAACCCTAACCCTAAGCCCTCACCCTAACACTAAACTTCATCCTTAACCCTAACCAGAATCCTAACCCTAAATCTAATTCTCAGACTTCTTGCTTTCTTAGAGTTTAGAAAGCCTGCAATCCTCCCATGCCATGCGTGAAAAGAGGCTCTACCACTGTGTCCTGCATGAAACCCACGGGCCCATACCCAGAGTATGATAGAGTGGGTTCCCGGGTACAATCCCAGTCCCCTAAACTCCCCCCGCCCGCCTAATGAAGACAGGGCCCGTGCGCTAAGCATAAACAATACCTTTAACAGATAACCCTAACCCTGAACATAACACCCAACCCTGTTCCTATTTCTCCCCTTAACACGTAAACCTCACCGTGCGCCTAACTTTAACCTCTTATCCTAACGTTAATGCATAACCCATTTCCTGAGAACAACCCCTATCCCATAATTCTAAACCTATCTCCTTGTCATCACTGGAACATCTAATCCCTAACCCTAATTCTAAACCACTAACCCTAACCGGAACCCTACCTACAACCCTAACACTGACAGTAAACCTTACTTCTAACCCCAACGCTATGCCTAACAAAAACCCTAACCCTTGACCCTAACCCTTCACCCTAACCCCTAAGCCTTACCCTAACCCTTAACCCTAATCCTAATCCTAACCATTAAACCTAATCCTAGGTCTTAAAGCTCACCCTAAACCTTACCCTCACAACTAGACCTAACCCTGACACTAACATAACACCTAACCCTAACCATAACCCCTAAAGCTAACCTTGAACCGTATTCCTAATCCTAGCAGTAAACTTTAACCCGAAACCTAAGCCCTACCCGTAACCCTAATCCTATCCTTTTACCCTAAAACTAACCCCTAAACCTAACCCCTATACCTCACCCTAACTGTAACCCCAATCCTAATTCTAAACATACCCCTTCATAAAACACTAACTCTTAACCGCTAACACTAACACTAACCAAAAACCTTAATCACTAATCCCTAACCCTAACGCTTAACCTTTTCCCTGACCGTTAACCCTCACCCTAAATCTTAACACTGACCCTAACCTTAACCTTTAACTCTAAGCCTAACCCTTAACCCTACAGTAAGGAAGACCCTTAATGCTAATGGGATCCCTTGTCCCTAACCCTAACACTACAGCTAAAAATAACCCTAACCTTTGATCCTTAAACCTAACCCCTAACACTTACTTTAACCCCAAACCCTAACCCTAATCCTAAGCATTAAACCTAACCCTATCTCTTAACCCTAACGCTAGCCCTTACCCTAACGCCTAGATCTATCCCTAAATCTAACCTACCGCCTAATCCTAACCTTAAGCCCTAATGCTAACACTAACCCTGAACCCTAAACCTACCCGTAACCCTTAACACTAACCCTATCCGTGAATCTTAACCCTGACCCTAACCATTACCCGCACCCAAGCATTTAACCCTGACCCTAACCCTAATCCTTAATGATAACCCTAACACTAAACCCTAACCCTAAGCCCATCACTTAACCCTAATCCTATCCCTTAACCCTAACCCTAACCCTAACCCTAATGCTAACCCCTAAACGTAACCCTAAACGTCACCAGTAAACCTAACCCTAACCTCTAACACAAACCATAGCACATAACTCTAACCCTAAAACTAACCCTAACCCTAACCCTAAACCCTAACCCTTAACCTTAACCCTAAGCGTTAACTCTAACGCTAACCTTTAATCCTAACCCTAATCCTAATCTTCAACCCTAAACCTAACACTTAAACCTAACCCTGTACCAAACCCTAACCCCTCATCTTAACCCTAACCTTAAACCTCAACCCTAAACCAAAGTGTAACCGTTAAATCTAAGAGTAACCTTTAACCCTAACCGTAATCCCTAACCCTAAGCCCTCACCCTAACACTAAACTTCATCCTTAACCCTAACCCTAACCCTAACCCTAATACTAACCCTAACCACTTACCCTAACCCTACGCCTAAAAGTAACCCTAACCGTTGATCCTTCGTCATAACCCCTAACCTTAACCCTAACCCTTAACCCTATTCCCTATCCTAACCATTAAACAGAACCCTAACTCTTAATCCTAACCCTAACCTTTAACCTAATGCCTAGAGATCTAACCCCAACACTGACCTACAGTTAACACTAACCTCAACCCCTAATGCTAACCTTAAACCTGAACCAAGCTCCTAACCCTTAACCCTAACACTATCCCTAACCCCTAAGCCTAACCCCAACTGTTAACACTCTACCCCTCACCCTGAATCCAAACCCTATCCCTTAACCCTAACCCCTAACCCTAACGCTAACTCCAACCCTAAACCTTACCCTGGCCCCCTAACCCAGACTTAACACCTTACCCCTAACACTAACTCTAACCCTAACCACTAATCCCTAGCACCTAACCCTGACTCGAAACCTAACCCCTAACACGAAAAACCCTAACCCCAACCCCAACCCTAATTCTCACACTACTTCCATTCCCAGAGTGAAGCAAGCCTACAATACAGCCATGCCATGTGTGAGATGAGGCTCCGCCTGAGTCCTGCATGGAGGTCCTGTCCGAAGGCCCAGGGAATGATGTTGTGTTTTCATGGTGACTCCGACCGCACCCCTCTCACCGTAGATTAACCAGGTCCTGTGCCCTTAAACTGACCGCTAAAGCTAAGCCCTACCACCAACGCTAACCCTTGACCCTGAACCTAAGCCCCGAGCCTAAAGCCCAACATTAACTCTAGACCCTTACCCTAAACCTAATCCCTAACCCTAATGCTAACCCCTAAACCCAACCCTAACCGTGAACAGTAAACCTAATCCTAACCCCTAACACAAACCATAGCACATAACTCTAACCCTAAATCTAACCCTAAGCCTAACCGTAAACCCTAACTCTTAACCTTAACCCTAAGCGTTAAATCTCACGCTAACCTTTAATCCTAACCCTAATCCTAATCTTCAACCCAAACCTAACACTTAACCCTAAAAGTCTACCAAACCCTAACCCCTCATCTTAACCCTAACCGTAAACCTCAACCCTAAACCGAACTGTAACCGTTAAACCTAAGAGTAACCTTTAACCCTAACCCTAATCCCTAACCTTAAGCCCTCACCCTAACACTAAACTTCATCCTTAACCCTAACCAGAATCCTAACCCTAAATCTAATTCTCAGACTTCTTGTTTTCTTAGAGTTCAGAAAGCCTGCAATCCTCCCATGCCCTGCGTGAAAGGAGGCTCTACCACTGTGTCCTGCATGAAACCCACGGGCCCATACCCAGAGTATGATAGAGTGGGTTCCGGGTACAATCCCAGCCCCCTAAAATCCCCCCGCCCGCCCAATGCAGACACAGCCCGTGCGCTAAGCATAAACAATACCTTTAACAGATAACCCTAACCCTGAACATAACACCAAACCCTGTTCCTATTTCTCCCCTTAACACGTAAACCTCACCGTGAGCCTAACTTTAGCCTCTTATCCTAACGTTAATGCATAACCCATTCCCTGAGAACAACCCCTATCCCATAATTCTAACCCTATCTCCTAGTCATCACTGGAACACCTAATCCCTAACCCTAATTCTAAACCGCTAACCCTAACTGGAACCCTACCTACAACCCTAACACTGACAGTAACCCTTACTTCTAACACCAACGCTATGCCTAACAAAAACCCTAACCCTTCACCCAAAGCCCTAAGCCTTACGCTAACCCTTAACCCTAATCCTAATCCTAACCATTAAACCTAACCCTAGCTCTTAAAGCTAACCCTAAACCTTACCCTCACGACTAGACCTAACCCTGACACTAACCTAACACCTAACCCTAACCAGAACCCCTAAAGCTAACCCTGAACCCTATCCCTAACCCTAGCAGTAAACTTTAACCCTAAACCTAAGCCCAACCCATAACCCTAATCCTATCCTTTTACCCTAAAACTAACCCCTATACCTAACCCTAACTCTAACCCCAATCCTAATTCTAACCATACCCCTTCATAAAACACGAACTCCTAACCTCTAACCCTAACACTAACCAAAAATCCTAATCGCTAATCCCTAACCCTAACGCTTAACCTTTACCCTAACCGTTAACCCTCACCCTAATTCTTAACACTGACCCTAACCTTAACATTTAACTCTAAGCCTAACCCTTAACCCTACAGTAAGGAAGACCCTTAATGCTAATGGGATCCCTTTTCCCTAACCCTAACACTACAGCTAAAAATAACCCTAACCTTTGATCCTTAAACCTAACCCCTAACACTCACTTTAACCCCAAACCCTAACCCTAATCCTAAGCATTAAACCTAACCCTATCTCTTAACCCTAACCCTAGCCCTTACCCTAACGTCTAGTTCTAACCCTAAATCTAACCTCCCGCTAATCCTAACCTTAAGCCCTAATGCTAACGCTAACCCTGAACCCTAAACCTACCCGTAACCCTTAACACTAACCCTATCCGTGAACTTTAACCCCGACCCTAACCATTACCCGCACCCAAGCATTTAACCCTGACCCTAACCCTAATCCTTAATGATAAACCTAACACTAAACCCTAACCCTAAGCCCAACACTTAACCCTAATCCTATCCCTTAACCCTAAACCTAACCCTAACCCTAATGCTAACCCCTAAACGTAACCCTAACCGTGAACAGTAAACCTAACCCTAACCTCTAACACAAACCATAGCACATAACTCTAACCCTAAAACTAACCCTAACCCTAACCCTAAACCCTAACCCTTAACCTTAACCCTAAGCGTTAACTCTAACGCTAACCTTTAACCCTAACCCTAATCCCTAACCCTAAGCCCTCACCCTAACACTAAACTTCATCCTTAACCCTAACCAGGATCCTAACCCTAAATCTAATTCTCAGACTTCTTGCTTTCTTAGAGTTTAGAAAGCCTGCAATCCTCCCATGCCATGCGTGAAAGGAGGCTCTACCACTGTGTCCTGCATGAAACCCACGGGCCCATACCCAGAGTATGATAGAGTGGGTTCCCGGGTACAATCCCAGCCCCCTAAACTCCCCCCGCCCGCCTAATGCAGACAGGGCCCGAGCGCTAACATAAACAATACCTTTAACAGATAACCCTAACCCTGAACATAACACCCAACCCTGTTCCTATTTCTCCCCTTAACACGTAAACCTCACCGTGCGCCTAACTTTAACCTCTTATCCTAACGTTAATGCATAACCCATTTCCTGAGAACAACCCCTATCCCATAATTCTAACCCTATCTCCTAGTCATCACTGTGACACCTAATCCCTAACCCTAATTCTAAACCACTAACCCTAACCGTAACCCTACCTACAACCCTAACACTGACAGTAACCCTTACTTCTAACCCCAACGCTATGCCTAACAAAAACCCTAACCCTTGATCCTAACCCTTCACCCTAACCCCTAAGCCTTACCCTAACCCTTAACTCTAATCCTAATCCTAACCATTAAACCTAACCCTAGCTCTTAAAGCTAACCCTAAACCTTACCCTCACGACTAGACCTAACCCTGACACTAACCTGACACCTAACCCTAACCAGAACCCCTAAAGCTAACCCTGAACCCTATCCCTAACCCTAGCAGTAAACTTTAACCCTAAACCTAAGCCCAACCCGTAACCCTAATCCTATCCTTTTACCCTAAAACTAACCCCTAAACGTAACCCCTATACCTCACCCTAACTCTAACCCCAATCCTAATTCTAACCATACCCCTTCATAAAACACTAACTCCTAACCGCTATCCCTAACACTAACCAAAAACCCTAATCACTAATCCCTAACCCTAACGCTTAACCTTTACCCTGACCGTTAACCCTCACCCTAAATTTTAACACTGACCCTAACCTTAACCTTTAACTCTAAGACTAACCCTTAACCCTACAGTAAGGAAGACCCTTAATGCTAATGGGATCCCTTATCCCTAGCCCTAATACTACAGCTAAAAATAACCCTAACCTTGGATCCTTAAACCTAACCCCTAACACTTACTTTAACCCCAAAACCTAACCCTAATCCTAAGCATTAAACCTAACCCTATCTCTTAACCCGAACGCTAGCCCTTACCCTAACGCCTAGATCTAACCCTAAATCTAACCTACCGCCTATTCCTAACCTTAAGCCCTAATGCTAACACTAACCCTGAACCGTAAACCTACCCATAACCCTTAACACTAACCCTATCCATGAACCTAAACACTGACCCTAACCATTACCCGCACCCAAGCATTTAAACCTGATTCTAACCCTAATCCTTAATGATAAAACTAACACTAAACCCTAACCCTAAGCCCAACACTTAACCCTAATCCTATCCCTTAACCCTAACCCTAACCCTAATGCTACCTCCTAAACGTAACCCTAACCGTGACCAGTAAACCTAACCCTAACCTCTAACACAAACCATAGCACATAACTCTAACCCTAAAACTAACCCTAACCCTAACCCTAACCCTAAACCCTAACTCTTAACCTTAAACCTAAGCGTTAACTCTCACGCTAACCTTTAATCCTAACCATAATCCTAATCTTCAACCCTAAACCTAACACTTAACCCTAACCCTGTACCAAACTCTAAGCCCTCATCTTAACCCTAACCGTAAACCTCAACCCTAAACCAAAGTGTAACCGTTAAACCTAAGAGTAACCTTTAACCCTAACCCTATTCCCTAACCCTAAGCCCTCACCCTTACACTAAAATTCATCCTTAACCCTAACCAGAATCCTAACCCTAAATCTAATTCTCAGACTTCTTGCTTTCTTAGAGTTTAGAAAGCCTGCCATCCTCCCATGCCATGCGTGAAAGGAGGCTCTACCCCTGTGTCCTGCATGAAACCCACGGGCCCATACCCAGAGTATGATAGAGTGGGTTCCCGGGTACAATCCCAGCCCCCTAAACTCCCCCCGCCCGCCTAATGCAGACAGGGCCCGTGCGCTAAGCATAAACAATACCTTTAACAGATAACCCTAACCCTGAACATAACACCCAACCCTGTTCCTGTTTCTCCCCTTAACACGTAAACCTCACCGTGCCCCTAACTTTAACCTCTTATCCTAACGTTAATGCATAACCCATTTCCTGAGAACAACCCCATCCCATAATTATAAACCTATCTCCTAGTCATCACTGTGACACCTAATCCCTAACCCTAATTCTAAACCGCTAATCCTAACCGTAACCCTACCTACAACCCTAACACTGACAGTAACCCTTACTTCTAACCCCAACGCTATGCCTAACAAAAACCCTAACCCTTGACACTAACCCTTCACCCTAACCCCTAAGCATTACCCTAACCCTTAACCCTAATCCTAATCGTAACCATTAAACCTATCCCTAGCTCTTAAAGCTAACCCTAAACCTTACCCTCACGACTAGACCTAACCCTGACACTAACCTAACACCTAACCCTAACCAGAAACCCTAAAGCTAATCCTGAACCCTATCCCTAAACCCAGCAGTAAACTTTAACCCTAAACCTAAGCCCAACCCGTAACCCTTATCCTATCCTTTTACCCTAAAAGTAACCCCTAAAGCTAACCCCTATACCTCACACTAACTCTAACCCCAATCCTAATTCTAACCATACCCCTTCATAAAACACTAACTCCTAACCGCTAACCCTAACACTAACCCTAACCCTAACCCTAACCAAAAACCCTAATCCCTAATCCCTAAACCTAACGCTTAACCTTTACCCTAACCGTTAACCCTCACCCTAAATCTTAACCCTGACACTAACCTTAACCTTTAACTCTAAGCCTAACCCTTAACCCTACAGTAAGGAAGACCCTTAATGCTAATGGGATCCCTTATCCCTAACCCTAACACTACAGTTAAAAATAACCCTAACCTTGGATCCTTAAACCTAACCCCTAACACTTACTTTAACCCCAAACACTAACCCTAATCCTAAGCATTAAACCTAACCCTTTCTCTTAACCCTAACGCTAGCCCTTACCCTAACGCCTACATCTAACCCTAAATCTAACCTACCGCCTAATCCTAACATTAAGCCCTAATGCTACCACTAACCCTGAACCCTAAACCTACCCGTAACCCTTAACACTAACCCTATCTGTGAACCTAAACCCTGACCTTAACCATTACCCGCACCCAAGAATTTAACCCTGACCCTAACCCTAATGCTTAATGCTAACCTTAACACTAAATCCTAACCCTAAGCCCAACACTTAACCCTAATCCTATCCCTTAACCCTAACACTAACCCTAACCCTAATGCTAACCCCTAAACGTAACCCTAACTGTGACCAGTAAACCTAACCCTAACCTCTAACACAAACCATAACACATAACTCTAACCCTAAAACTAACCCTAACCCTAACCATAAACCCTAACTCTTAACCTTAACACTAAGCGTTAACTCTCACGCCAGTCTTTAATCCTAACCCTAATCCTAATCTTCAACCCTAAACCTAACACTTAACCCTAACCCTGTACCAAACCCTAACCCCTCATCTTAACCCTAACCGTAAACCTCAACCCTAAAGCAAAGTGTAACCGTTAAACCTAAGAGTAACCTTTAACCCTAACCCTAATCCCTAACCCTAAGCCCTCACCCTAACACTAAACTTCATCCTTAACCCTAACCGTAATCCTAACCCTAAATCTAATTCTCAGACTTCTTGCTTTCTTAGAGTTTAGAAAGCCTGCAATCCTCCCATGCCATGCGTGAAAGGAGGCTCTACCACTGTGTCCTGCATGAAACCCACGGGCCCATACCCAGAGTATGATAGAGTGGGTTCCCGGGTACAATCCCAGCCCCCTAAACTCCCCCTGCCCGCCTAATGCAGACAGGGCCCGTGCGCTAAGCATAAACAATACCTTTAACAGATAACCCTAACCCTGATCATAACACCCAACCCTGTTCCTATTTCTCCCCTTAACACGTAAACCTCACCGTGCGCCTAACTTTAACCTCTTATCCTAACGTTAATGCATAACCCATTTCCTGAGAACAACCCCTATCCCATAATTCTAACCCTATCTCCTAGTCATCACTGTGACACCTAATCCCTAACCCTAATTCTAAACCGCTAACCCTAACCGTAACCCTACCTACAACCCTAACACTGACAGTAACCCTTACTTCTAACCCCAACGCTATGCCTAACAAAAACCCTAACCCTTGACCCTAACCCTTCACCCTAACCCCTAAGCCTTACCCTAACCCTTAACCCTAATCCTAATCCTAACCATTAAACCTAACCCTAGCTCTTAAAGCTAACCCTAAACCTTACCCTCACGACTAGACCTAACCCTGACACTAACCTAACACCTAACCCTAACCAGAACCCCTAAAGCTAACCCTGAACCCTATCCCTAACCCCAGCAGTAAACTTTAACCCTAAACCTAAGCCCAACCCGTAACCCTAATCCTATCCTTTTACCCTAAAACTAACCCCTAAACCTAACCCCTATACCTCACCCTAACTCTAACCCCAATCCTAATTCTAACCATACCCTTTCATAAAACACTAACTCCTAACCGCTAACCCTAACACTAACCAAAAACCCTAATCACTAATCCCTAACCCTAACGCTTAACCTTTACCCTAACCGTTAACCCTCACCCTAAATCTTAACACTGACCCTAACCTTAACCTTTAACTCTAAGCCTAACCCTTAACCCTACAGAAAGGAAGACCCTTAATGCTAATGGGATCCCTTATCCCTAACCCTAACACTACAGCTAAAAATAACCCTATCCTTGGATCCTTAAACCTAACCCCTAACACTTACTTTATCCCCAAACCCTAACACTAATCCTAAGCATTAAACCTAACCCTATCTCTTAACCCTAACGCTAGCCCTTACCCTAACGCCTAGATCTAACCCTAAATCTAACCTACCGCCTAATCCTAACCTTAAGCCCTAATGCTACCACTAACCCTGAACCCTAAACCTACCCGTAACCCTTAACACTAACCCTATCCGTGAACCTTAAACCTGACCCTAACCAATACCCGCACCCAAGCATTTAACCCTGATTCTAACCCTAATTCTTAATGATAAATCTAACACTAAACCCTAACCCTAAGCCCAACACTTAACCCTAATCCTATCCCTTAACCCTAACCCTAACCCTAATGCTAACCCCTAAACCTAACCCTAACCGTGACCAGTAAACCTAACCCTAACCTCTAACACAAACCATAGCACATAACTCTAAACCTAAAACTAACCCTAACCCTAACCATAACCCTAAACCCTAACTCTTAACCTTAACCCTAAGCGTTAACTCTCACGCTAACCTTTAATCCTAACCCGAATCCTAATCTTCAACCCTAAACCTAACACTTAACCCTAACCCTGTACCAAACCCTAACCCCTCATCTTAACCCTAACTGTAAACCTCAACCCTAAACCAAAGTGTAACCGTTAAACCTAAGAGTAACCCTTAACCCTAACTCTAATCCCTAACCCTAAGCCTTCACCCTAACACTAAACTTCATCCTTAACCCTAACCAGAATCCTAACCCTAAATCTAATTCTCAGACTTCTTGCTTTCTTAGAGTTTAGAAAGCCTGCAATCCTCCCATGCCATGCGTGAAAGGAGGCTCTACCACTGTGTCGTGCATGAAACCCACGGGCCCATACCCAGAGTATGATAGAGTGGGTTCCCGGGTACAATCCCAGCCCCCGAAACTCCCCCCGCCCGCCTAATGCAGACAGGGCCCGTGCGCTAAGCATAAACAATACCTTTAACAGATAACCCTAACCCTGAACATAACACCCAACCCTGTTCCTATTTCTCCCCTTAACACGTAAACCTCACCGTGCGCCTAACTTTAACCTCTTATCCTAACGTTAATGCATAACCCATTTCCTGAGAACAACCCCTATCCCATAATTCTAACCCTATCTCCTAGTCATCACTGTGACACCTAATCCCTAACCCTAATTCTAAACCGCTAACCCTAACCGTAACCCTACCTACAACCCTAACACTGACAGTAACCCTTACTTCTAACCCCAACGCTATGCCTAACAAAAACCCTAACCCTTGACCCTAACCCTTCACCCTAACCCCTAAGCCTTACCCTAACCCTTAACCCTAATCCTAATCCTAACCATTAAACCTAACCCTAGCTCTTAAAGCTAACCCTAAACCTTACCCTCACGACTAGACCTAACCCTGACACTAACCTAACACCTAACCCTAACCAGAACCCCTAAAGCTAACCCTGAACCGTATCCCTAACCCTAGCAGTAAACTTTAACCCTAAACCTAAGCCCAACCCGTAACCCTAATCCTATCCTTTTACCTTAAAACTAACCCCTAATCCTAACCCCTATACCTCACCCTAACTCTAAACCCAATCCTAATTCTAACCATACCCCTTAATAAAACACTAACTCCTAACCGCTAACCCTAACACTAACCAAAAACCCAAATCACTAATCCCTAACCCTAACGCTTAACCTTTACCCTAACCGTTAACCCTCACCCTAAATCTTAACACTGACCCTAACCTTAACCTTCAACTCTAAGCCTAACCCTTAACCCTACAGTAAGGAAGACCCTTAATGCTAATGGGATCCCTTATCCCTAACCCTAACACTACAGCTAAAAATAACCCTAACCTTGGATCCTTAAACCTAACCCCTAACACTTACTTTAACCCCAAACCCTAACCCTAATCCTAAGCATTAAACCTAACCCTATCTCTTAACCCTAACGCTAGCCCTTACCCTAACGCCTAGATCTAACCCTAAATATAACCTACCGCCTAATCCTAACCTTAAGCCCTAATGCTAACACTAACCCTGAACCCTAAACCAACCCGTAACCCTTAACACTAACCCTATCCGTGAACCTTAACCCTGACCCTAACCATTACCCGCACCCAAGCATTTAACCCTGATTCTAACCCTAATCCTTAATGATAAACCTAACACTAAACCCTAAACCTAAGCTCAACAGTTAACCCTAATCCTATCCCTTAACCCTAACCCTAACCCTAATGCTAACCCCTAAACCTAACCCTAACCGTGACCAGTAAACCTAACCCTAACCTCTAACACAAACCATAGCACATAACTCTAACCCTAAAACTAACCCTAACCCTAACCCTAACCCTAAACCCTAACTCTTAACCTTAACCCTAAGCGTTAACTCTCACGCTAACCTTTAATCCTAACCCTAATCCTAATCTTCAACCCTAAACCTAACACTTAACCCTAACCCTGTACCAAACTCTAACCCCTCATCTTAACCCTAACCGTAAACCTCAACCCTAAACCAAAGTGTAACCGTTAAACCTAAGAGTAACCTTTAACCCTAACCCTAATCCCTAACCCTAAGCCCTCACCCTAACACTAAACTTCATCCTTAACCCTAACCATAATCCTAACCCTAAATCTAATTCTCAGACTTCTTGCTTTCTTAGAGTTTAGAAAGCCTGCAATCCTCCCATGCCATGCGTGAAAGGAGGCTCTACCACTGTGTCCTGCATGAAACCCACGGGCCCATACCCAGAGTATGATAGAGTGGGTTCTCGGGTACCATCCCAGCCCCCTAAACTCCCCCCGCCCGCCTAATGCAGACAGGGCCCGTGCGCTAAGCATAAACAATACCTTTAACGGATAACCCTAACCCTGAACATAACACCCAACCCTGTTCCTATTTCTCCCCTTAACACGTAAACCTCACCGTGCGCCTAACTTTAACCTCTTATCCTAACGTTAATGCATAACCCGTTTCCTGAGAACAACCCCTATCCCATAATTCTAACCCTATCTCCTAGTCATCACTGTGACACCTAATCCCTAACCCTAATTCTAAACCGCTAACCTTAACCGTAACCCTACTTACAACCCTAAAACTGACAGTAACCCTTTCTTCTAACCCGAATGCTATGCCTAACGAAAACCCTAACCCTTGACCCTAACCCTTCACCCTAACCCCTAAGCCTTACTCTAACCTTTAACCCTAATCCTAATCCTAACCATTAAACCTAACCCTAGCTCTTAAAGCTAACCCTAAACCTTACCCTCACGACTAGACCTAACCCTGACACTAACCTAACACCTAACCCTAACCAGAACCCCTAAAGCTAAGCCTGAACCCTCTCCCTAACCCTAGCAGTAAACTTTAACCCTAAACCTAAGCCCAACCCGTAACCCTAATCCTATCCTTTTACCCTAAAACTAACCCCCAAACCTAACCCCTATACCTCACCCTAACTCTAACCCCAATCCTAATTCTAACCATACCCCTTCATAAAACACTAACTCCTAACCGCTAACCCTAACACTAACCAAAATCCCTAATCACTAATCCCTAACCCTAACGCTTAACCTTTACCCTAACCGTTAACCCTCACCCTAAATCTTAACACAGACCCTAACCTTAACCTTTAACTCTAAGCCTAACCCTTAACCCTACAGTAAGGAAGACCCTTAATGCTAATGGGATCCCTTATCCCTAACCCTAACACTACAGCTAAAAATAACCCTAACCTTGGATCCTTAAACCTAACCCCTAACACTTACTTTAACCCCAAACCCTAACCCTAATCCTAAGCATTAAACCTAACCCTATCTCTTAACCCTGACGCTAGCCCTTACCCTAACGCCTAGATCTAACCCTAAATCTAACCTACCGCCTAATCCTAACCTTAAGCCCTAATGCTAACTCTTACCCTGAACCCTAAACCTACCCGTAACCCTTAACACTAACCCTATCCGTGAACCTTCATCCTGACCCTAACCATTACCCGAACCCAAGCATTTAACCCTGATTCTAACCCTAATCCTTAATGATAAACCTAACACTAAACCCTAACCCTAAGCCCAACACTTAACCCTAATCCTATCCCTTAACCCTAACCCTAACCCTAATGCTAAACCCTAAACGTTACCCTAACCGTGACCAGTAAACCTAACCCTAACCTCTAACACAAACCATAGCACATAACTCTAACCCTAACACTAACCCTAACCCTAACCCTAACCCTAAACCCTAACTCTTAACCTTAACACTAAGCGTTAACTCTCACGCTAACCTTTAATCCTAACCCTAATCCTAATCTTCAACCCTAAACCTAACACTTAACCCTAACCCTGTACCAAACACTAACCCCTCATCTTAACCCTAACTGTGAACCTCAACCCTAAACCAAAGTGTAACCCTTAAACCTAAGAGTAACCTTTAACCCTAACACTCATCCCTAACCCTAAACCCTCACCCTAACACTAAACTTCATCCTTAACCCTAACCAGAATCCTAACCCTAAATCTAATTCTCAGACTTCTTGCTTTCTTAGAGTTTAGAAAGCCTGCAATCCTCCCATGCCATGCGTGAAAGGAGGCTCTACCACTGTGTCCTGCATGAACCCCACGGGCCCATACCCAGAGTATGATAGAGTGGGTTCCCGGGTACAATCCCAGCCCCCTAAACTCCCCCCGCCCGTTTAATGCAGACAGGGCCCGTGCGCTAAGCGTAAACAATACCTTTAACAGATAACCCTAACCCTGAACATAACACCCAACCCTGTTCCTATTTCTCCCCTTAACACGTAAACCTCACCGTGCGCCTAACTTTAACCTCTTATCCTAACGTTAATGCATAACCCATTTCCTGAGAACAACCCCTATCCCATAATTCTAACCCTATCTCCTAGTCATCACTGTGACACCTAATCCCTAACCCTAATTCTAAACCGCTAACCCTAACCCTAACCCTACCTACAACCCTAACACTGACAGTAACCCTTACTTCTAACCCCAACGCTATGCCTAACAAAAACCCTAGCCCTTGACCCTAACCCTTCACCCTAACCCCTAAGCCTTACCCTAACCCTTAACCCTAATCCTAATCCTAACCATTAAACCTAACCCTAGCTCTTAAAGCTAACCCTAAACCTTACCCTCACGACTAGACCTAACCCTGACACTAACCTAACACCTAACCCTAACCAGAACCCCTAAAGCTAACCCTGAACCCTATCCCTAACCCTAGCAGTAAACTTTAACCCTAAACCTAAGCCCAACCCGTAACCCTATCCTACCCTTTTACCCTAAAACTAACCCCTAAACCTAACCCCTATACCTCACCCTAACTCTAACCCCAATCCTAATTCTAACCATACCCCTTCATAAAACACTAACTCCTAACCGCTAACCCTAACACTAACCAAAATCCCTAATCAGTAATCCCTAACCCTAACGCTTAACCTTTACCCTAACCATTAACCCTCACCCTAAATCTTAACACTGACCCTAACCTTAACCTTTAACTCTAAGCCTAACCCTTAACCCTACAGTAAGGAAGACCCTTAATGCTAATGGGATCCCTTATCCCTAGCCCTAACACTACAGCTAAAAATAACCCTAACCTTGGATCCTTAAACCTAACCCCTAACACTTACTTTAACCCCAAACCCTAACCCTAATCCTAAGCATTAAACCTAACCCTATCTCTTAACCCTAACGCTAGCCCTTACCCTAACGCCTAGATCTAACCCTAAATCTAACCTACCGCCTAATCCTAACCTTAAGCACTAATGCTAACACTAACCCTGAACCCTAAAGCTACCCGTAACCCTTAACAATAACCCTATCCATGAACCTTAATCCTGACCCTAACCATTACCTGCACCCAAGCATTTAACCCTGAACCTAACCCTAATCCTTAATGCTAACCCTAACACTAAACCCTAACCCTAAGCCCAACACTTATCCCTAAACCTATCCCTTAACCCTAACCCTAACCCTAATGCTACCCCCTAAACGTAACCCTAACCGTTACCAGTAAACCTAACCCTAACCCCTAACACAAACCATAGCACATAACTTTAACCCTAAAACTAACCCTAAGCCTAACCCTAACCCTAAACCCTAACTCTTAACCTGAACCCTAAGCGTTAACTCTCACGCTAACCTTTAATCCTAACCCTAATCCTAATCTTCAACCCTAAACCTAACACTTAACCCTAACCCTGTACCAAACCCTAACCCCTCATCTTAACCCTAACCGTAAACCTCAACCCTAAACCAAAGTGTAACCGTTAAACCTAAGAGTAACCTTTAACCCTAACACTAATCCCTAAACCTAAGCCCTCACCCTAACACTAAACTTCATCCTTAACCCTAACCATTATCCTAACCCTAAATCTATTCTCAGACTTCTTGCTTCCTTAGAGTTTAGAAAGCCTGCAATCCTCCCATGCCACGCGAGAAAGGAGGCTCTACCACTGTGCCCTGCATGAAACCCACGGGCCCATACCCAGAGTATGATAGAGTGGGTCCCCGGGTACAATCCCAGCCCCCTAAACTCCCCCTGCCCGCCTAATGCAGACAGGGCCCGTGCGCTAAGCATAAACAATACCTTTAATAGATAACCCTAACCCTGAACATAACACCCAACCCTGTTCCTGTTTCTCCCCTTAACACGTAAACCTCACCGCGCGCCTAACTTCAACCTCTTATCCTAACGTTAATGTATAACCCATTTCCTGAGAACAACCCCTATCCCTTAATTCTAACCCTATCTCCTAGTCATCACTGTGACACGTAATCCCTAACCCTAATTCTAAACCGCTAACCCTAACCGTAACCCTACCTACAACCCTAACACTGACAGTAACCCTTACTTCTAACCCCAACACTATGCCTAACAAAAACCCTAACCCTTCACCCTAACCCTTCACCCTAACCCCTAAGCCTTACCCTAACCCTTAACCCTAATCCTAATCCTAACCATTAAACGTAACCCTAGCTCTTAAGCTAACCCTAAACCTTACCCTCACGACTAGACCTAACCCTGACACTAACCTAACACCTAACCCTAACAAGAACCCCTAAAGCTAACCCTGAGCCCTATCCCTAACCCAAGCAGTAAACTTTAACCCTAAACATAAGCCCAACCCGTAACACTAATCCTATCCTTTTACCCTAAAACTAACCCCTAAACCTAACCCCTATACCTCACCCTAACTCTAACCCCAATCCTAATTCTAACCATACCCCTTCATAAAACACTAACACCTAACCGCTAACCCTAACACTAACCAAAAACCCTAATCACTAATCCCTAAACCTAACGCTTATCCTTTACCCTAACCGTTAAATCTCACCCTAAATCTTAACACTGATCCTAACCTTAACCTTTAACTCTAAGACTAACCCTTAACCCTACAGTAAGGAAGACCCTTAATGCTAATGGGATCCCTTATCCCTAACCCTAACACTACAGCTAAAAATAACCCTAACCTTGGATCCTTAAACCTAACCCCTAACACTTATTTTAACTCCAAACCCTAACCCTAATCCTAAGCATTAAACCTAACCCTATCTCTTAACCCTAACGCTAGCCCTTACCCTAACGCCTAGATCTAACCCTAAATCTAACCTACCGCTTAATCCTATCCTTAAGCACTAATGCTAACACTAACCCTGAACCCTAAAGCTACCCGTAACCCTTAACAATAACCCTGTCCGTGAACTTTAACCCTGACCCTAACCATTACGCGCACCCAGGCATTTAACCCTGACCCTAACCCTAATCCTTAATGCTAACCCTAACACTAAACCCTAACCCTAAGCCCAACACTTATCCCTAATCGTATCCCTTAACCCTAACTCTAACCCTAATGCTAACCCCTAAACCTAACCCTAACCGTGACCAGTAAACCTAACCCTAACCTCTAACACAAACCATAGCACATAACTCTAACCCTAAAACTAACCCTAACCCTAAACCTAACCCTAAACCCTAACTCTTAACCTTAACCCTAAGCGTTAATTCTCACGCTAACCTTTAATCCTAACCCTAATCCTAATCTTCAACCCTAAACCTAACACTTAACCCTAACCCTGTACCAAACCCTAACCCCTCATCTTAACCCTAACTGTAAACCTCAACCCTAAACCAAAGTGTAGCCGTTAAACCTAAGAGTAACCTTTAACCCTAACCGTAATCCCTAACCCTAAGCCCTCACCCTAACACTAAACTTCATCCTTAACCCTAACCAGAATCCTAACCCTAAATCTAATTCTCAGACTTCTTGCTTTCTTAGAGTTTAGAACGCCTGCAATCCTCCCATGCCATGCGTGAAAGGAGGCTCTACCACTGTGTCCTGCATGAAACCCACGGGCCCATACCCAGAGTATGATAGAGTGGGTTCCCGGGTACAATCCCAGCCCCCTAAACTCCCCCGGCCCGCTTAATGCAGACAGGGCCCGTGCGCTAAGCGTAAACAATACCTTTAACAGAAAACCCTAACCCTGAACATAACACCCAACCCTGTTCCTATTTCTCCCCTTAACACGTAAACCTCACCGTGCGCCTAACTTTAACCTCTTATCCTAACGTTAATACATAACCCATTTCCTGAGAACAACCCCTATCCCATAATTCTAACCCTATCTCCTAGTCATCACTGTTACACCTAATCCCTAACCCTAATTCTAAACCGCTAACCCTAACCGTAACCCTACCTACAACCCTAACACTGACAGTAACCCTTACTTCTAACCACAACGCTATGCCTAACAAAAACCCTAACCCTTGACCCTAACCCTTCACCCTAACCCCTAAGCCTTACCCTAACCCTTAACCCTAATCCTAATCCTAACCATTAAACATAACCCTAGCTCTTAAAGCTAACCCTAACTTTACCTTCACGACTAGACCTAACCCTGACACTAACCTAACACCTAACCCTAACCAGAACCCCTAAAGCTAACCCTGAACCCTATCCCTAACCCTAGCAGTAAACTTTAACCCTAAACCTAAGCCCAACCCGTAACCCTAATCCTATCCTTTTACCCTAAAACTAACCCCTAAACCTAACCCCTATACCTCACCCTAACTCTACCCCAATGCTAATTCTAACCATACCCCTTCATAAAACATTAACTCCTAACCGCAAACCCTAACACTAACCAAAATCCCTAATCACTAATCCCTAACCCTAACGCTTAACCTTTACCCTAACCGTTAACCCTCACCCTAAATCTTAACACTGACCCTAACCTTAACCTTTAACTCTAAGCCTAACCCTTAACCCTACAGTAAGGAAGACCCTTAATGCTAATGGGATCCCTTATCCCTAACCCTAACACTACAGCTAAAAATAACCCTAACCTTGGATCCTTAAACCTAACCCCTAACACTTATTTTAACTCCAAACCCTAACCCTAATCCTAAGCATTAAACCTAACCCTATCTCTTAACCCTAACGCTAGCCCTTACCCTAACGCCTCGATCTAACCCTAAATCTAACCTACCGCCTAATCTTAAACTTAAGCCCTAATGCTAACTCTAACCCTGAACCCTAAACCTACCCGTAACCCTTAACACTAACCCTATCCGTGAGCCTTAACCCTGACCCTAACCATTACCCGCACCCAATCATTTAACCCTGACCCTAACCCTAATACTTAATGCTAACCCTAACACTAAACCCTAACTCTAAGCCCAACACTTATCCCTAATCCTATCCCTTAACCTTAACCCTAAGCCTAATGCTACCCCCTAAACGTAACCCTCACCGTGACCAGTAAACCTAACCCTAACCTCTAACACAAACCATAGCACATAACTCTAACCCTAAAACTAACCCTAACCCTAACCCTAAACCTAAACCCTAACTCTTAACCTTAACCCTAAGCGTTATCTCGCACGCTAACCTTTAATCCTATCCCTAATCCTAATCTTCAACCCTAAACATAACACTTAACCCTAACCCTGTACCAAACCCTAACCCCCATCTTAACCCTAACCGTAAACCTCAACCCTAAACAAAAGTGTAACCGTTAAACCTAAGAGTAACATTTAACCCTAACCCTAATCCCTAACCCTAAGCCCTCACCCTAACACTAAACTTCATCCTTAACCGTAACCAGAATCCTAACCCTAAATCTAATTCTCAGACTTCTTGCTTTCATAGAGTTTAGAAAGCCTGCAATCCTCCCATGCCATGCGTGAAAGGAGGCTCTACCACTGTGTCCTGCATGAAACCCACGGCCCCTATCCAGAGTATGATAGAGTGGGTTCCCGGGTACAATCCCAGACCCCTAAACTCCCCCCGCCCGCCTAATGCAGACAGGGCCCGTGCACTAAGCATAAACAATACCTTTAACAGAGAACCCTAACCCTGAACATAACACCCAACCCTGTTCCTATTTCTCCCCTTAACACGTAAACCTCACCGTGCGCCTAACTTTAACCTCTTATCCTAACGTTAATGCATAACCCATTTCCTGAGAACAACCCCTATCCCATAATTCTAACCCTATCTCCTAGTCATCACTGTGACACCTAATCCCTAACCCTAATTCTAAACCGCTAACCCTAACCGTAACCCTACCTACAACCCTAACACTGACAGTAACCCTTACTTCTAACCCCAACGCTATGCCTAACAAAAACCCTAACCCTTGACCCTAACCCTTCACCCTAACGCCTAAGCCTAACCCTAACCCTTAACCCTAATCCTAATCCTAACCATTAAACCTAACCCTAGTTCTTAAAGCTAACCCTAAACCTTACCCTCACGACTAGACCTAACCCTGACACTAACCTAACACCTAACCCTAACCAGAACCCCTAAAGCTAACCCTGAAGCCTATCCCTAACCCAAACAGTAAACTTTAACCCTAAACCTAAGCCCAACCCGTAACCCTAATCCTATCCTTTTACCCTAAAACTAACCCCTAAACCTAACCCCTATACCTCACCCTAACTCTAACCCCAATCCTAATTCTAACCATACCCCTTCATAAAACACTAACTCCTAACCGCTAACCCTAACACTAACCAAAAACCCTAATCACTAATCCCTAACCCTAACGCTTAACCTTTACCCTAACCGTTAACCCTCACCCTAAATCTTAACACAGACCCTAACCTTAACCTTTAACTCTAAGCCTAACCCTTAACCCTACAGTAAGGAAGACCCTTAATGCTAATGGGATCCCTTATCCCTAACCCTAACACTACAGCTAAAAATAACCCTAACCTTGGATCCTTAAACCTAACCCCTAACACTTACTTTAACCCCAAACCCTAACCCTAATCCTAAGCATTAAACCTAACCCTATCTCTTAACCCTAACGCTAGCCCTTACCCTAACGCCTAGATCTAACCCTAAATCTAACCTACCGCCTAATCCTAACCTTAAGCACTAATGCTAACACTAACCCTGAACCCTAAAGCTACCCGTAACCCTTAACAATAACCCTATCCATGAACCTTAATCCTGACCCTAACCATTACCTGCACCCAAGCATTTAACCCTGAACCTAACCCTAATCCTTAATGCTAACCCTAACACTAAACCCTAACCCTAAGCCCAACACTTATCCCTAAACCTATCCCTTAACCCTAACCCTAACCCTAATGCTACCCCCTAAACGTAACCCTAACCGTTACCAGTAAACCTAACACTAACCCCTAACACAAACCATAGCACATAACTCTAACCCTAAAACTAACCCTAAGCCTAACCCTAACCCTAAACCCTAACTCTTAACCTGAACCCTAAGCGTTAACTCTCACGCTAACCTTTAATCCTAACCCTAATCCTAATCTTCAACCCTAAACCTAACACTTAACCCTAACCCTGTACCAAACCCTAACCCCTCATCTTAACCCTAACCGTAAACCTCAACCCTAAACCAAAGTGTAACCGTTAAACCTAAGAGTAACCTTTAACCCTAACACTAATCCCTAAACCTAAGCCCTCACCCTAACACTAAACTTCATCCTTAACCCTAACCATTATCCTAACCCTAAATCTATTCTCAGACTTCTTGCTTCCTTAGAGTTTAGAAAGCCTGCAATCCTCCCATGCCACGCGAGAAAGGAGGCTCTACCACTGTGCCCTGCATGAAACCCACGGGCCCATACCCAGAGTATGATAGAGTGGGTCCCCGGGTACAATCCCAGCCCCCTAAACTCCCCCTGCCCGCCTAATGCAGACAGGGCCCGTGCGCTAAGCATAAACAATACCTTTAACAGATAACCCTAACCCTGAACATAACACCCAACCCTGTTCCTATTTCTCCCCTTAACACGTAAACCTCACCGTGCGCCTAACTTTAACCTCTTATCCTAACGTTAATTCATAACCCATTTCCTGAGAACAACCCCTATCCCTTAATTCTAACCCTATCTCCTAGTCATCACTGTGACACGTAATCCCTAACCCTAATTCTAAACCGCTAACCCTAACCGTAACCCTACCTACAACCCTAACACTGACAGTAACCCTTACTTCTAACCCCAACACTATGCCTAACAAAAACCCTAACCCTTCACCCTAACCCTTCACCCTAACCCCTAAGCCTTACCCTAACCCTTAACCCTAATCCTAATCCTAACCATTAAACGTAACCCTAGCTCTTAAGCTAACCCTAAACCTTACCCTCACGACTAGACCTAACCCTGACACTAACCTAACACCTAACCCTAACAAGAACCCCTAAAGCTAACCCTGAGCCCTATCCCTAACCCAAGCAGTAAACTTTAACCCTAAACATAAGCCCAACCCGTAACCCTAATCCTATCCTTTTACCCTAAAACTAACCCCTAAACCTAACCCCTATACCTCACCCTAACTCTAACCCCAATCCTAATTCTAACCATACCCCTTCATAAAACACTAACACCTAACCGCTAACCCTAACACTAACCAAAAACCCTAATCACTAATCCCTAAACCTAACGCTTATCCTTTACCCTAACCGTTAACTCTCACCCTAAATCTTAACACTGATCCTAACCTTAACCTTTAACTCTAAGACTAACCCTTAACCCTACAGTAAGGAAGACCCTTAATGCTAATGGGATCCCTTATCCCTAACCCTAACACTACAGCTAAAAATAACCCTAACCTTGGATCCTTAAACCTAACCCCTAACACTTATTTTAACTCCAAACCCTAACCCTAATCCTAAGCATTAAACCTAACCCTATCTCTTAACCCTAACGCTAGCCCTTACCCTAACGCCTAGATCTAACCCTAAATCTAACCTACCGCTTAATCCTATCCTTAAGCACTAATGCTAACACTAACCCTGAACCCTAAAGCTACCCGTAACCCTTAACAATAACCCTGTCCGTGAACTTTAACCCTGACCCTAACCATTACGCGCACCCAGGCATTTAACCCTGAACCTAACCCTAATCCTTAATGCTAACCCTAACACTAAACCCTAACCCTAAGCCCAACACTTATCCCTAATCGTATCCCTTAACCCTAACTCTAACCCTAATGCTAGCCCCTAAACCTAACCCTAACCGTGACCAGTAAACCTAACCCTAACCTCTAACACAAACCATAGCACATAACTCTAACCCTAAAACTAACCCTAACCCTAAACCTAACCCTAAACCCTAACTCTTAACCTTAACCCTAAGCGTTAATTCTCACGCTAACCTTTAATCCTAACCCTAATCCTAATCTTCAACCCTAAACCTAACACTTAACCCTAACCCTGTACCAAACCCTAACCCCTCATCTTAACCCTAACTGTAAACCTCAACCCTAAACCAAAGTGTAGCCGTTAAACCTAAGAGTAACCTTTAACCCTAACCCTAATCCCTAACCCTAAGCCCTCACCCTAACACTAAACTTCATCCTTAACCCTAACCAGAATCCTAACCCTAAATCTAATTCTCAGACTTCTTGCTTTCTTAGAGTTTAGAACGCCTGCAATCCTCCCATGCCATGCGTGAAAGGAGGCTCTACCACTGTGTCCTGCATGAAACCCACGGGCCCATACCCAGAGTATGATAGAGTGGGTTCCCGGGTACAATCCCAGCCCCCTAAACTCCCCCGGCCCGCTTAATGCAGACAGGGCCCGTGCGCTAAGCGTAAACAATACCTTTAACAGAAAACCCTAACCCTGAACATAACACCCAACCCTGTTCCTATTTCTCCCCTTAACACGTAAACCTCACCGTGCGCCTAACTTTAACCTCTTATCCTAACGTTAATGCATAACCCATTTCCTGAGAACAACCCCTATCCCATAATTCTAACCCTATCTCCTAGTCATCACTGTTACACCTAATCCCTAACCCTAATTCTAAACCGCTAACCCTAACCGTAACCCTACCTACAACCCTAACACTGACAGTAACCCTTACTTCTAACCACAACGCTATGCCTAACAAAAACCCTAACCCTTGACCCTAACCCTTCACCCTAACCCCTAAGCCTTACCCTAACCCTTAACCCTAATCCTAATCCTAACCATTAAACATAACCCTAGCTCTTAAAGCTAACCCTAACCTTACCTTCACGACTAGACCTAACCCTGACACTAACCTAACACCTAACCCTAACCAGAACCCCTAAAGCTAAGCCTGAACCCTATCCCTAACCCTAGCAGTAAACTTTAACCCTAAACCTAAGCCCAACCCTTAACCCTAATCCTATCCTTTTACCCTAAAACTAACCCCTAAACCTAACCCCTATACCTCACCCTAACTCTACCCCAATGCTAATTCTAACCATACCCCTTCATAAAACACTAACTCCTAACCGCAAACCCTAACACTAACCAAAATCCCTAATCACTAATCCCTAACCCTAACGCTTAACCTTTACCCTAACCGTTAACCCTCATCCTAAATCTTAACACTGACCCTAACCTTAACCTTTAACTCTAAGCCTAACCCTTAACCCTACAGTAAGGAAGACCCTTAATGCTAATGGGATCCCTTATCCCTAACCCTAACACTACAGCTAAAAATAACCCTAACCTTGGATCCTTAAACCTAACCCCTAACACTTATTTTAACTCCAAACCCTAACCCTAATCCTAAGCATTAAACCTAACCCTATCTCTTAACCCTAACACTAGCCCTTACCCTAACGCCTCGATCTAACCCTAAATCTAACCTACCGCCTAATCTTAACCTTAAGCCCTAATGCTAACTCTAACCCTGAACCCTAAACCTACCCGTAACCCTTAACACTAACCCTATCCGTGAGCCTTAACCCTGACCCTAACCATTACCCGCACCCAATCATTTAACCCTGACCCTAACCCTAATACTTAATGCTAACCCTAACACTAAACCCTAACTCTAAGCCCAACACTTATCCCTAATCCTATCCCTTAACCTTAACCCTAAGCCTAATGCTACCCCCTAAACGTAACCCTCACCGTGACCAGTAAACCTAACCCTAACCTCTAACACAAACCATAGCACATAACTCTAACCCTAAAACTAACCCTAACCCTAACCCTAAACCTAAACCCTAACTCTTAACCTTAACCCTAAGCGTTATCTCGCACGCTAACCTTTAATCCTATCCCTAATCCTAATCTTCAACCCTAAACATAACACTTAACCCTAACCCTGTACCAAACCCTAACCCCCATCTTAACCCTAACCGTAAACCTCAACCCTAAACAAAAGTGTAACCGTTAAACCTAAGAGTAACATTTAACCCTAACCCTAATCCCTAACCCTAAGCCCTCACCCTAACACTAAACTTCATCCTTAACCGTAACCAGAATCCTAACCCTAAATCTAATTCTCAGACTTCTTGCTTTCTTAGAGTTTAGAAAGCCTGCAATCCTCCCATGCCATGCGTGAAAGGAGGCTCTACCACTGTGTCCTGCATGAAACCCACGGCCCCTATCCAGAGTATGATAGAGTGGGTTCCCGGGTACAATCCCAGCCCCCTAAACTCCCCCCGCCCGCCTAATGCAGACAGGGCCCGTGCACTAAGCATAAACAATACCTTTAACAGAGAACCCTAACCCTGAACATAACACCCAACCCTGTTCCTATTTCTCCCCTTAACACGTAAACCTCACCGTGCGCCTAACTTTAACCTCTTATCCTAACGTTAATGCATAACCCATTTCCTGAGAACAACCCCTATCCCATAATTCTAACCCTATCTCCTAGTCATCACTGTGACACCTAATCCCTAACCCTAATTCTAAACCGCTAACCCTAACCGTAACCCTACCTACAACCCTAACACTGACAGTAACCCTTACTTCTAACCCCAACGCTATGCCTAACAAAAATCCTAACCCTTGACCCTAACCCTTCACCCTAACCCCTAAGCCTTACCCTAACCCTTAACCCTAATCTTAATCCTAACCATTAAACCTAACCCTAGCTCTTAAAGCTAACCCTAAACCTTACCCTCACGACTAGGCCGAACCCTGACACTAACATAACACCTAACCCTAACCAGAACCCCTAAAGCTAACCCTGAAACCTATCGCTAACCCTAGCAGCAATCTTTAACCCTAAACCTAAGCCCAACCCGTAACCCTAATCCTATCCTTTTACCCTAAAACTAACCCCTAAACGTAACCCCTATACCTCACCCTAACACTAAACCCAATCCTAATTCTAACCATACCCCTTCATAAAACACTAACTCCTAACCGCTAACCCTAAAATTAACCAAAAACCCTAATCACTAATCCCTAACGCTAACGCTTAACCTTTACCCTAACCGTTAACCCTCACCCTAAATCTTAACACTGACCCTAACCTTAACCTTTAACTCTAAGCCTAACCCTTAACCCTACAGTAAGGAAGACCCTTAATGCTAATGGGATCCCTTATCCCTAACCCTAAAACTACAGCTAAAAATAACCCTAACCTTGGATCCATAAACTTAACCCCTAACACTTACTTTAACCCCAAACCCTAACCCTAATCCTAAGCATTAAACCTAACCCTATCTCTTAACCCTGACGCTAGCCCTTACCCTAACGCCTAGATCTAACCCTAAATCTAACCTACCGCCTAATCCTAACCTTAAGCCCTAATGCTAACACTAACCCTGAACCCTAAACCTACCCGTAACGCTTAACACTAACCCTATCCGTGAACCTTAACCCTGACCCTAACCATTACCCGCACCCAAGCATTTAACCCTGACCCTAACCCTAATCCTTAATGCTAACCCTAACACTAAACCCTAACCCTAAGCCCAACACTTAACCCTAATCCTATCCCTTAACCCTAACCCTAACCCTAATGCTACCCCCTAAACGTAACCCTAACCGTGACCAGTAAACCTAAACCTAACCTCTAACACAAACCATAGCACATAACTCTAACCCTAAAACTAACCCTAACCCTAACCCTAACCCTAAACCCTAACTCTTAACCTTAACACTAAGCGTTAACTCTCACACTAACCTTAAATCCTAACCTTAATCCTAATCTTCAACCCTAAACCTAACACTTAACCCTAACCCTGTACCAAACCCTAACCCCTCATCTTAACCCTAACCGTAAACCTCAACCCTAAACCAAAGTGTAACCGTTAAACCTAAGAGTAACCTTTAACCCTAACCCTATTCCCTAACCCTAAGCCCTCACCCTAACACTAAACTTCATCCTTAACCCTAACCAGAATCCTAACCCTAAATCTAATTCTCAGACTTCTTGCTTTCTTAGAGTTTAGAAAGCCTGCAATCCTCCCATGCCATGCGTGAAAGGAGGCTCTATCCCTGTGTCCTGCATGAAATCCTGGTCCCATACCCAGAATATCATAGAGTGGGTTCCCGGGTACAATCCCAGCCCCCTAAACTCCCCCCGCCCGCCTAATGCAGACAGGGCCCGTGCGCTAAGCATAAACAATACCTTTAACAGATAACCCTAACCCTGAACATAACACCCAACCCTGTTCCTATTTCTCCCCTTAACACGTAAACCTCACCGTGCGCCTAACTTTAACCTCTTATCCTAACGTTAATGCATAACCCATTTCCTGAGAACAAACCCTATCCCATAATTCTAACCCTATCACCTAGTGATCACTGTGACACCTAATCCCTAACCCTAATTCTAAACCGCTAACCCTAACCGTAACCCTACCTACAACCCTAACACTGACAGTAACCCTTACTTCTAACCCCAACGCTATGCCTAACAAAAACCCTAACCCTTGACCCTAACCCTTCACCCTAACGCCTAAGCCTTACCCTAACCCTTAACCCTAATCCTAATCCTAACCATTAAACCTAACCCTAGCTCTTAAAGCTAACCCTAAACCTTACCCTCACGACTAGACCTAACCCTGACACTAACCTAACACCTAACCCTAACCAGAACCCCTAAAGCTAACCCTCAAACCTATCCCTAACCCTAGCAGTAAACTTTAACCCTAAACCTAAGCCCAACCCGTAACCCTAATCCTATCCTTTTACCCTAAAACTAACCCCTAAACCTAACCCCTATACCTCACCCTAACTCTAACCCCAATCCTAATTCTAACCATACCCCTTCATAAAACACTAACTCCTAACCGCTAACCCTAACACTAACCAAAAACCCTAATCACTAATCCCTAACCCTAACGCTTAACTTTTACCCTAACCGTTAACCCTCACCCTAAATCTTAACACTGACCCTAACCTTAACCTTTAACTCTAAGCCAAACCTTAACCCTACAGTAAGGAAGACCCTTAATGCTAATGGGATCCCTTATCCCTAACCCTAACACTGCAGCTAATAATAACCCTAACCTTGGATCCTTAAACCTAACCCCTAACACTTACTTTAACCCCAAACCCTAACCCTAATCCTAAGCATTAAACCTAACCCTATCTCTTAACCCTAACCCTAGCCCTTACCCTAACGTCTAGTTCTATCCCTAAATCTAACCTCCCGCTAATCCTAACCTTAAGCCCTAATGCTAACGCTAACCCTGAACCCTAAACCTACCCGTAACCCTTAACACTAACCCTATCCGTGAACCTTAACCCTGACCCTAACCATTACCCGCACCCAAGCATTTAACCCTGACCCTAACCCTAATCCTTAATGCTAACCCTAACACTAAACCCTAACCGTAAGCCCAACACTTACCCTTAATCCTATCCCTTAACCCTAACCCTAAAACTAATGCTACCCCCTAAACGTAACCCTAACCGTGACCAGTAAACCTAACCCTAACCTCTAACACAAACCATGGCACTTAACTCTAACGCTAAAACTAACCCTAACCCTAGCCCTAAACCCTAAGTCTTAACCTTAACCCTAAGCGTTAACTCTCACGCTCACCTTTAATCCTAACCCTAATCCTAATCTTCAACCCTAAACCTAACACTTAACCCTAACCCTGTACCACACCCTAACCCCTCATCTTAACCCTAACCGTAAACCTCAACCCTAAACCAAAGTGTAACCGTTAAACCTAAGAGTAACCTTTAACCCTAACCCTAATCCCTAACCCTAAGCCCTCACCCTAACACTAAACTTCATCCTTAACCCTAACCAGAATCCTAACCCTAAATCTAATTCTCAGACTTCTTGCTTTCTTAGAGTTTAGAAAGCCTGCAATCCTCCCATGCCATGCGTGAAAGGAGGCTCTACCACTGTGTCCTGCATGAAACCCACGGGCCCATACCCAGAGTATGATAGAGTGGGTTCCCGGGTACAATCCCAGCCCCCTAAACTCCCCCCGCCCGCCTAATGCAGACAGGGCCCGTGCGCTAAGCATAAACAATACCTTTAACAGATAACCCTAACCCTGAACATAACACCCAACCCTGTTCCTATTTCTCCCCTTAACACGTAAACCTCACCGTGCGCCTAACTTTAACCTCTTATCCTAACGTTAATGCATAACCCATTTCCTGAGAACAACCCCTATCCCATAATTCTAACCCTATCTCCTAGTCATCACTGTGACACCTAATCCCTAACCCTAATTCTAAACTGCTAACCCTAACCGTAACCCTACCTACAACCCTAACACTGACAGTAACCCTTACTTCTAAACCCAACGCTATGCCTAACATAAACCCTAACCCTTGACCCTAACCCTTCACCCTAACCCCTAAGCCTTACCCTAACCCTTAACCCTAATCCTAATCCTAACCATTAAACCTAACCCTAGCTCTTAAAGCTAACCCTAAACCTTACCCTCACGACTAGACTTAACCCTGACACTAACCTAACACCTAACCCTAACCAGAACCCCTAAAGCTAACCCTGAACCCTATCCCTAACCCTAGCAGTAAACTTTAACCCTAAACCTAAGCCCAACCCGTAACCCTAATCCTATCCTTTTACCCTAAAACGAACCCCTAAACCTAACTCCTATACCTCACCCTAACTCTAACCCCAATCCTATTTCTAACCATACCCCTTCATAAAACACTATCTCCTAACCGCTAACCCTAACACTAACCAAAAACCCTAATCACTAATCCCTAACCCTAACGCTTAACGTTTACCCTAACCGTTAACCCTCACCCTAAATCTTAACACTGACCCTAACCTTAAACTTTAACTCTAAGCCTAACCCTTAACCCTAAAGTAAGGAAGACCCTTAATGCTAATGGGATCCCTTATCCCTAACCCTAACACTACAGCTAATAATAACCATAACCTTGGATCCTTAAACCTAACCCCTAACACTTACTTTAACCCCAAACCCTAACCCTAATCCTAAGCATTAAACCTAACCCTATCTCTTAACCCTAACGCTAGACCTTACCCTAACGCCTAGATCTAACCCTAAATCTAACCTACCGCCTAATCCTAACCTTAAGCCCTAATGCTAACACTAACCCTGAACTCTAAACCTACCCGTAACCCTTAACACTAACCCTATCCGTGAACCTAAACCCTGACCCTAACTATTACCCGCACCCAAGCATTTAACCCTGACCCTATCCCTAATCCTTAATGCCACCTTAACACTAAAACCTAACCCTAAGCCCAATACTTAACCCTAATCCTATCCCCTAACCCTAACCCTAACCCTAATGCTAACCCCTAAACGTAACCCTAACCGTGACCAGTAAACCTAACCCTAACCTCTAACACAAACCATAGCACATAACTCTAACCCTAAAACTAACCCTAACCCTAAACCTAACCCTAAACCCTAACTCTTAACCTTAACGCTAAGCGTTAACTCTCACGCTAACCTTTAATCCTAACCCTAATCCTAATCTTCAACCCTAAACCTAACACTTAACCCTAACCCTGTACCAAACCCTAACCCCTCATCTTAAACCTAACTATAAACCTCAACCCTAAACCAAAGTGTAACCGTTAAACCTAAGAGTAACCCTTAAGCCTAACCCTAATCCCTAACCCTAAGCCCTCACCCTAACACTAAACTTCATCCTTAACCCTAACCAGAATCCTAACCCTAAATCTAATTCTCAGACTTCTTGCTTTCTTAGAGTTTAGAAAGCCTGCAATCCTCCCATGCCATGCGTGAAAGGAGGCTCTACCACTGTGTCCTGCATGAAACCCATGGGCCCATACCCAGAGTATGATAGAGTGGGTTCCCGGGTACAATCCCAGCCCCCTAAACTCCCCCTGCCCGCCTAATGCAGACAGGGCCCGTGCGCTAAGCATAAACAATACCTTTAACAGATAACCCTAACCCTGAACATAACACCCAACCCTGTTCCTATTTCTCCCCTTAACACGTAACCCTCACCGTGCGCCTAACTTTAACCTCTTATCCTAACGTTAATGCATAACCCATTTCCTGAGAACAACCCCTATCCCATAATTCTAACCCTATCTCCTAGTCATCACTGTGACACCTAATCCCTAACCCTAATTCTAAACCGCTAACCCTAACCGTAACCCTACCTACAACCCTAACACTGACAGTAACCCTTACTTCTAACCCCAACGCTATGCCTAACAAAAACCCTAACCCTTGACCCTAACCCTTCACACTAACCCCTAAGCCTTACCCTAACCCTTAACCCTAATCCTAATCCTAACCATTAAACCTAACCCTAGCTCTTAAAGCTAACCCTAAACCTTACCCTCACGACTAGACCTAACCCTGACACTAACCTAACACCTAACCCTAACCAGAACCCCTAAAGCTAACCCTGAACCCTATCCCTAACCCAAACAGTAAAGTTTAACCCTAAACCTAAGCCCAACCCGTAACCCTAATCCTATCCTTTTACCCTAAAACTAACCCCTAAACCTAACCCCTATACCTCACCCTAACTCTAACCCCAATCCTAATTCTAACCATACCCCTTCATAAAACACTAACTCCTAACCGCTAACCCTAACACTAACCAAAAACCCTAATCACTAATCCCTAACCCTAACGCTTAACCTTTACCCTAACCGTTAACCCTCACCCTAAATCTTAACACTGACCCTAACCTTAACCTTTAACTCTAAGCCTAACCCTTAACCCTACAGTAAGGAAGACCCTTAATGCTAATGGGATCCCTTATCCCTAACCCTAACACTACAGCTAAAAATAACCCTAACCTTGGATCCTTAAACCTAACCCCTAACACTTACTTTAACCCCAAACCCTAACCCTAATCCTAAGCATTAAACCTAACCCTATCTCTTAACTCTAACGCTAGCCCTTACCCTCACGCCTAGATCTAACCCTAAATCTAACCTACCGCCTAATCCTAACCTTAAGCGCTAATGCTAACACTAACCCTGAACCCTAAACCTACCCGTAACCCTTAACACTAACCCTATCCGTGAACCTAAACCCTGACCCTAACCATTACCCGCACCCAAGCATTTAACCGTGCCCCTAACCCTAATCCTTAATGATAACCTTAACACTAAACCCTAACCCTAAGCCCAACACTTATCCCTAATCCTATCCCTTAACCCTAACCCTAACCCTAATGCTAACCCCTAAACGTAACCCTAACCGTGACCAGTAAACCTAACCCTAACCTCTAACACAAACCATAGCACATAACTCTAACCCTAAAACTAACCCTAACCCTAACCCTAACCCTAACTCTTAACCTTAACACTAAGCGTTAACTCTCACGCTAACCTTTAATCCTAACCCTAATCCTAATCTTCAACCCTAAACCTAACACTTAACCCTAACCCTGTACCAAACCCTAACCCCTCATCTTAACCCTAACGGTAAACCTAAACCCTAAACCAAAGTGTAACCGTTAAACCTAAGAGTAACCTTTAACCCTAACCCTAATCCCTAACCCTAAACCCTCACCCTAACACTAAACTTCATCCTTAACCCTAACCAGAATCCTAACCCTAAATCTAATTCTCAGACTTCTTGCTTTCTTAGAGTTTAGAAAGCCTGCAATCCTCCCATGCCATGCGTGAAAGGAGGCTCTACCACTGTGTCGTGCATGAAACCCACAGGGCCATACCCAGAGTATGATAGAGTGGGTTCCCGGGTACAATCCCAGCCCCCTAAACTCCCCCCGCCCGCCTAATCCAAACAGGGCCCGTGCGCTAAGCATAAACCATACCTTTAACAGATAACCCTAACCCTGAACATAACACCCAACCCTGTTCCTATTTCTCCCCTTAACACGTAAACCTCACCGTGCGCCTAACTTTAACCTCTTATCCTAACGTTAATGCATAACCCATTTCCTGAGAACAACCCCTATCCCATAATTCTAACCGTATCACCTAGTCATCACTGTGACACCTAATCCCTAACCCTAATTCTAAACCGCTAACCCTAACCGTAACCCTACCTACAACCCTAACACTGACAGTAACCCTTACTTCTAACCCCAACGCTATGCCTCACAAAAACCCTAACCCTTGACCCTAACCCTTCACCCTAACCCCTAAGCCTTACCCTAACCCTTAACCCTAATCCTAATCCTAACCATTAAACCTAACCCTAGCTCTTAAAGCTAACACTAAACCTTACCCTCACGACTAGACCTAACCCTCACACTAACCTAACACCTAACCCTAACCAGAACCCCTAAAGCTAACCCTGAACCCTATCCCTAACCCTAGCAGTAAACTTTAGCCATAAACCTAAGCCCAACCCGTAACCCTAATCCTATCCTTTTACCCTAAAACTAACCCCTAAACCTAACCCCTATACCTCACCCTAACTCTAACCCCAATCCTAATTCTAACCATACCCTTTCATAAAACACTAACTCCTAACCGCTAACCCTAACACTAACCAAAAACCCTAATCACTAATCCCTAACCCTAACGCTTAACCTTTACCCTAACCATTAACCCTCACCCTAAATCTTAACACTGACCCTAACCTTAACCTTTAACTCTAAGCCAAACCTTAACCCTACAGTAAGGAAGACCCTTAATGCTAATGGGATCCCTTATCCCTAACCCTAACACTACAGCTAAAAATAACCCTAACCTTGGATCCTTAAACCTAACCCCTAACACTTACTTTATCCCCAAACCCTAACCCTAATCCTAAGCATTAAACCTAACCCTATCTCTTAACCCTAACGCTAGCCCTTACCCTAACGCCTAGTTCTAACCCTAAATCTAACCTACCGCCTAATCCTAACCTTAAGCCCTAATGCTAACACTAACCCTGAACCCTAAACCTACCCGTAACCCTTAACACTAACCCCATCCGTGAACCTTAAAACTGACCCTAACCATTACCCGACCCCAAGCATTTAACCCTGATTCTAACCCTAATTCTTAATGATAAACCTAACACTAAACCCTAACCCTAAGCCCAACACTTAACCCTAATCCTATCCCTTAACCCTAACCCTAACCCTAATGCTACCCCCTAAACGTAACCCTAACCGTGACCAGTAAACCTAACCCTAACCTCTAACACAAACCATAGCACATAACTCTAACCCTAAAACTAACCCTAACCCTAAACCTAACACTAAACCCTAACTCTTAACCTTAACCCTAAGCGTTAACTCTCACGCTAACCTTTAATCCTAACCCTAATCCTAATCTTCAACCCTAAACCTAACACTTAACCCTAACCCTGTTCCACACCCTAACCTCTCATCTTAACCCTAACCGTAAACCTCAACCCTAAACCAAAGTGTAACCGTTAAACCTAAGAGTAACCTTTAACCTAACCCTAATCCCTAACCCTAAGCCCTCACCCTAACACTAAACTTCATCCTTAACCCTAACCAGAATCCTAACCCTAAATCTAATTCTCAGACTTCTTGCTTTCTTAGAGTTTAGAAAGCCTGCAATCCTCCCATGCCATGCGTGAAAGGAGGCTCTACCACTGTGTCCTGCATGAAACCCACGGGCCCATACCCAGAGTATGATAGAGTGGGTTCCCGGGTACAATCCCAGCCCCCTAAACTCCCCCCGCCCGCCTAATGCAGACAGGGCCCGTGCGCTAAGCATAAACAATACCTTTAACAGATAACCCTAACCCTGAACATAACACCCAACCCTGTTCCTATTTCTCCCCTTAACACGTAAACCTCACCGTGCGCCTAACTTTAACCTCTTATCCTAACGTTAATGCATAACCCATTTCCTGAGAACAACCCCTATCCCATAATTCTAACCCTATCTCCTAGTCATCACTGTGACACCTAATCCCTAACCCTAATTCTAAACCGCTAACCCTAACCGTAACCCTACCTACAACCCTAACACTGACAGTAACCCTTACTTCTAACCCCAACGCTTTGCCTAACATAAACCCTAACCCTTGACCCTAACCCTTCACCCTAACCCCTAAGCCTTACCCTAACCCTTAACCCTAATCCTAATCCTAACCATTAAACCTAACCCTAGCTCTTAAAGCTAACCCTAAACCTTACCCTCACGACTAGACCTAACCCTGACACTAACCTAACACCTAACCCTAACCAGAACCCCTAAAGCTAACCCTGAACCCTATCCCTAACCCTAGCAGTAAACTTTAACCCTAAACCTAAGCCCAACCCGTAACCCTAATCCTATCCTTTTACCCTAAAACTAACCCCTAAACCTAACCCCTATACCTCACCCTAACTCTAACCCCAATCCTAATTCTAACCATACCCCTTCATAAAACACTAACTCCTAACCGCTAACCCTAACACTAACCAAAAACCCTAATCACTAATCCCTAACCCTAACGCTTAACCTTTACCCTAACCTTTAACCCTCACCCTAAATCTTAACACTGACCCTAACCTTAACCTTTAACTCTAAGCCTAACCCTTAACCCTAAAGTAAGGAAAACCGTTAATGCTAATGGGATCCCTTATCCCTAACCCTAACACTACAGCTAAAAATAACCCTAACCTTGGATCCTTAAACCTAACCCCTAACACTTACTTTAACCCCAAACCCTAACCCTAATCCTAAGCATTAAACCTAACCCTATCTCTTAACCCTGACGCTAGACCTTACCCTAACGCCTAGATCTAACCCTAAATCTAACCTACCGCCTAATCCTAACCTTAAGCCCTAATGCTAACACTAACCCTGAACCCTAAACCTACCCGTAACCCTTAACACTAACCCTATCCGTGAACCTAAACCCTAACCCTAACCATTACCCGCACCCAAGCATTTAACCCTGACCCTAACCCTAATCCTTAATGCCAACCTTAACACTAAACCCTAACCCTAAGCCCAACACTTAACCCTAATCCTATCCCCTAACCCTAACCCTAACCCTAATGCTAACCCCTAAACGTAACCCTAACCGTGACCAGTAAACCTAACCCTAACCTCTAACACAAACCATAGCACATAACTCTAATCCTAAAACTAACCCTAACCCTAAACCTAACCCTAAACCCTAACTCTTAACCTTAACCCTAAGCGTTAACTCTCACACTAACCTTTAATCCTAACCCTAATCCTAATCTTCAACCCTAAACCTAACACTTAACCCTAACCCTGTACCAAACCCTAACCCCTCATCTTAACCCTAACTATAAACCTCAACCCTAAACCAAAGTGTAACCATTAAACCTAAGAGTAACCCTTAAGCCTAACCCTAATCCCTAACCCTAAGCCCTCACCCTAACACTAAACTTCATCCTTAACCCTAACCAGAATCCTAACCCTAAATCTAATTCTCAGACTTCTTGCTTTCTTAGCGTTTAGAAAGCCTGCAATCCTCCCATGCCATGCGTGAAAGGAGGCTGTACCACTGTGTCCTGCATGAAACCCATGGGCCCATACCCAGAGTATGATAGAGTTGGTTCCCGGGTACAATCCCAGCCCCCTAAACTCCCCCTGCCCGCCTAATGCAGACAGGGCCCGTGCGCTAAGCATAAACAATACCTTTAACAGATAACCCTAACCCTGAACATAACACTCAACCCTGTTCCTATTTCTCCCCTTAACACGTAAACCTCACCGTGCGCCTAACTTTAACCTCTTATCCTAACGTTAATGCATAACCCATTTCCTGAGAACAACCCCTATCCCATAATTCTAACCCTATCTCCTAGTCATCACTGTGACACCTAATCCCTAACCCTAATTCTAAACCGCTAACCCTAACCGTAACCCTACCTACAACCCTAAAACTGACAGTAACCCTTACTTCTAACCCCAACGCTATGCCTAACAAAAACCCTAACCCTTGACCCTAACCCTTCACCCTAACCCCTAAGCCTTACCCTAACCCTTAACCCTAATCCTAATCCTAACCATTAAACCTAACCCTAGCTCTTAAAGCTAACACTAAACCTTACCCTCACGACTAGACCTAACCCTGACACTAACCTAACACCTAACCCTAACCAGATCCCCTAAAGCTAACCCTGAACCCTATCCCTAACCCAAACAGTAAACTTTAACCCTAAACCTAAGCCCAACCCGTAACACTAATCCTATCCTTTTACCCTAAAACTAACCCCTAAACCTAACCCCTATACCTCACCCTAACTCTAACCCCAATCCTAATTCTAACCATACCCCTTCATAAAGCACTAACTCCTAACCGCTAACCCTAACACTAACCAAAAACCCTAATCACTAATCCCTAACCCTAACGCTTAACCTTTACCCTAACATTTAACCCTCACCCTAAATCTTAACACTGACCCTAACCTTAACCTTTAACTCTAAGCCCAACCCTTAACCCTACAGTAAGGAAGACCCTTAATGCTAATGGGATCCCTTATCCCTAACCCTAACACTACAGCTAAAAATAACCCTAACCTTGGATCCTTAAACCTAACCCCTAACACTTACTTTAACCCCAAACCCTAACCCTAATCCTAAGCATTAAACCTAACCCTATCTCTTAACTCTAACGCTAGCCCTTACCCTAACGCCTAGATCTAAACCTAAATCTAACCTACCGCCTAATCCTAACCTTAAACCCTAATGCTAACACTAACCCTGAACCCTAAACCTACCCGTAACCCTTAACACTAACCCTATCCGTGAACCTAAACCCTGACCCTAACCATTACCCGCACCCAAGAATTTAACCGTGCCCCTAACCCTAATCCTTAATGATAACCTTAACACTAAACCCTAACCCTAAGCCCAACACTTAACCCTAATCCTATCCCTTAACCCTCACCCTAACCCTAATGCTACCCCCTAAAAGTAACCCTAACCGTGACCAGTAAACCTAACCCTAACCTCTAACACAAACCATAGCACATAACTATAACCCTAAAACTAACCCTAACCCTAACCCTAACCCTAACTCTTAACCTTAACCCTAAGCGTTAACTCTCACGCTAACCTTTAATCCTAACCCTAATCCTAATCTTCAACCCTAAACCTAACACTTAACCCTAACCCTGTACCAAACCCTAACCCCTCATCTTAAACCTAACCGTAAACCTCAACCCTAAACCAAAGTGTAACCGTTAAACCTAAGAGTAACCTTTAACCCTAAACCTATTCCCTAACCCTAAGCCCTCACCCTAACACTAAACTTCATCCTTAACCCTAACCAGAATCCTAACCCTAAATCTAATTCTCAGACTTCTTGCTTTATTAGAGTTTAGAAAGCCTGCAATCCTCCCATGCCATGCGTGAAAGGAGGCTCTACCACTGTGTCCTGCATGAAACCCACGGGCCCATACCCAGAGTATGATAGAGTGGGTTCCCGGGTACAATCCCAGCCCCCTAAACTCCCCCCGCCCGCCTAATGCAGACAGGGCCCGTGCGCTAAGCATAAACAATACCTTTAAGAGATAACCCTAACCCTGAACATAACACTCAACCCTGTTTCTATTTCTCCCCTTAAGAGTTAAACCTCACGGTGCGCCTAAATTTAACCTCTTATCCTAACGTTAATGCATAACCCATTTCCTGAGAACAACCCCTATCCCATAATTCTAACCCTATCTCCTAGTCATCACTGTGACACCTAATCCCAAACCCTAATTCTAAACCGCTAACCCTAACCGTAACCCTACCTACAACCCTAACACTGACAGTAACCCTTACTTCTAACCCCAACGATATGCCTAACATAAACCCTAACCCTTGACCCTAACCCTTCACCCTAACCCCTAAGCCTTACCCTAACCCTTAACCCTAATCCTAATCCTAACCATTAAACCTAACCCTAGCTCTTAAAGCTAACCCTAAACCTTACCCTCACGACTAGACCTAACCCTGACACTAACCTATCACCTAACCCTAACCAGAACCCCGAAAGCTAATCCTGAACCCTATCCCTAACCCTAGCAGTAAACTTTAACCCTAAACCTAAGCCCAACCCGTAACCCTAATCCTATCCTTTTACCCTAAAACTAACCCCTAAACCTAACCCCTATACCTCACCCTAACTCTAACCCCAATCCTAATTCTAACCATAACCCTTCATAAAACACTAACTCCTAACCGCTAACCCTAACACTAACCAAAAACCCTAATCACTAATCCCTAACCCTAACCCTAACACTTAACCTTTACCCTAACCGTTAACCCTCACCCTAAATCTTAACACTGACCCTAACCTTAACCTTTAACTCTAAGCCTAACCCTTAACCCTACAGTAAGGAAGACCCTTAATGCTAATGGGATCCCTTATCCCTAACCCTAACACTACAGCTAAAAATAACCCTAACCTTGGATCCTTAAACCTAACCCCTAACACTTACTTTAACCTCAAACCCTAACCCTAATCCTAAGCATTAAACCTAACCCTATCTCTTAACCCTAACGCTAGCCCTTACCCTAACGCCTAGATCTAACCCTAAATCTAACCTACCGCCTAATCCTAACCTTAAGCCCTAATGCTAACACTAACCCTGAACCCTAAACCTACCCGTAACCCTTAACACTAACCCTATCCGTGAACCTAAACCCTGACCCTAACCATTACCCGCACCCAAGCATTTAACCCTGACCCTAACCCTAATCCTTAATGCCAACCCTAACACTAAACCCTAACCGTAAGCCCAACACTTACCCCTAATCCTATCCCTTAACCCTAACCCTAAAACTAATGCTACCCCCTAAACGTAACCCTAACCGTGACCAGTAAACCTAACCCTAACCTTTAACACAAACCATAGCACTTAACTCTAACCCTAAAACTAACCCTAACCCTAACCCTAAACCCTAACTCTTAACCTTAACCCTAAGCGTTAACTCTCACGCTAACCTTTAATCCTAACCCTAATCCTAATCTTCAACCCTAAACCTAACACTTAACCCTAACCCTGTACCACACCCTAACCCCTCATCTTAACCCTAACCGTAAACCTCAACCCTAAACCAAAGTGTAACCGTTAAACCTAAGAGTAACCTTTAACCCTAACCCTAATCCCTAACCCTAAGCCCTCACCCTAACACTAAACTTCATCCTTAACCCTAACCAGAATCCTAACCCTAAATCTAATTCTCAGACTTCTTGCTTTCTTAGAGTTTAGAAAGCCTGCAATCCTCCCATGCCATGCGTGAAAGGAGGCTCTACCACTGTGTCCTGCATGAAACCCACGGGCCCATACCCAGAGTATGATAGAGTGGGTTCCCGGGTACAATCCCAGCCCCCTAAACTCCCCCCGCCCGCCTAATGCAGACAGGGCCCGTGCGCTAAGCATAAACAATACCTTTAACAGATAACCCTAACCCTGAACATAACACCCAACCCTGTTCCTATTTCTCCCCTTAACACGTAAACCTCACCGTGCGCCTAACTTTAACCTCTTATCCTAACGTTAATGCATAACCCATTTCCTGAGAACAACCCCTATGCCATAATTCTAACCCTATCTCCTAGTCATCACTGTGACACCTAATCCCTAACCCTAATTCTAAACCGCTAACCCTAACCGTAACCCTACCTACAACCCTAACACTGACAGTAACCCTTACTTCTAACCCCAACGCTATGCCTCACAAAAACCCTAACCCTTGACCCTAACCCTTCACCCTAACCCCTAAGCCTTACCCTAACCCTTAACCCTAATCCTAATCCTAACCATTAAACCTAACCCTAGCTCTTAAAGCTAACCCTAAACCTTACCCTCACGACTAGACCTAACCCTGACACTAACCTATCACCTAACCCTAACCAGAACCCCGAAAGCTAATCCTGAACCCTATCCCTAACACTAGCAGTAAACTTTAACCCTAAACCTAAGCCCAACCCATAACCCTAATCCTATCCTTTTACCCTAAAACTAACCCCTAAACCTAACCCCAAAACCTCACCCTAACTCTAAACCCAATCCTAATTCTAACCATACCCCTTCATAAAACACTAACTCCTAACCGCTAACCCTAACACTAACCAAAAACCGTAATCACTAATCCCTAACCCTAACGCTTAACCTTTACCCTAACCGTTAACCCTCACCCTAAATCTTCACACTGACTCTAACCTTAAACTTTAACTCTAAGCCTAACCCTTAACCCTACAGTAAGGAAGACCCTTAATGCTAATGGGATCCCTTATCCCTAACCCTAACACTACAGCTAAAGATAACCCTAATCTTTGATCCTTAAAGCTAACCCCTAACACTTACTTTAACCCCAAACCCTAACCCTAATCCTAAGCATTAAACCTAACCCTATCTCTTAACCCTAACGCTAGCCCTTACCCTAACGCCTAGATCTAACCCTAAAAGTAACCTACCGCCTAATCCTAATCTTAAGCCCTAATGCTAACTCTAACCCTGAACCCTAAACCTCCCCGTAACCCTTAACACTAACCCTATCCGTGAACCTTAACCCTGACCCTAACCATTACCCGCACCCAAGCATTTAAACCTGACCCTAACCCTAATCCTTAATGCTAACCCTAACACTAAACCCTAACCCTAAGCCCAACACTTAACCCTAATCCTATCCCTTAACCCTAACCCTAACCCTAATGCTAACCCCTAAACGTAACCCTAACTGTGACCAGTAAACCTAACCCTAACCTCTAACACAAACCATAACACATAACTCTAACCCTAAAACTAACCCTAACCCTAACCATAAACCCTAACTCTTAACCTTAACACTAAGCGTTAACTCTCACGCTAACCTTTAATCCTAACCCTAATCCTAATCTTCAACCCTAAACCTAACACTTAACCCTAACCCTGTACCAAACCCCAAACCCTCATCTTAACCCTAATCGTAAAACGCAACCCTAAACCAAAGTGTAACCGTTAAACCTAAGAGTAACCTTTAACTCTAACCCTAATCCCTAACCCTAAGCCCTCACCCTAACTCTAAACTTCATCCTTAACCCTAACCAGAATCCTAACCCTAAATCTAATTCTCAGACTTCTTGTTTTTTTAGAGTTTAGAAAGCCTACAATCCTCCCATGCCATGCGTGAAAGGAGGCTCTACCACTGTGTCCTGCATGAAACCCACGGGCCCATACCCAGAGTATGATAGAGTGGGTTCCCGGGTACAATCCCAGCCCCCTAAACTCCCCCTGCCCGCCTAATGCAGACAGGGCCCGTGCGCTAAGCATAAACAATACCTTTAACAGATAACCCTAACCCTGAACATAACACCCAACCCTGTTCCTATTTCTCCCCTTAACACGGAAACCTCACCGTGCGCCTAACTTTAACCTCTTATCCTAACGTTAATGCATAACCCATTTCCTGAGAACAACCCCCATCCCATAATTCTAACCCTATCTCCTAGTCATCACTGTGACACCTAATCCCTAACCCTAATTCTAAACCGCTAACCCTAACCGTAACCCTACCTACAACCCTAACACTGACAGTAACCCTTACTTCTAACCCCAACGCTATGCCTCACAAAAACCCTAACCCTTGACCCTAACACTTCACCCTAACCCCTAAGCCTTACCCTAACCCTTAACCCTAATCCTAATCCTAACCATTAAACCTAACCCTAGCTCTTAAAGCTAACCCTAAACTTTACCCTCAAGACTAGACCTAACCCTGACACTAACCTAACACCTAACCCTAACCAGAACCCCTAAAGCTAACCCTGAACCCTATCCCTAACCCTAGCAGTAAACTTTAACCCTAAACCTAAGCCCAACCCGTAACCCTAATCCTATCCTTTTACCCTAAATCTAACCCCTAAACGTAACCCCTATACCTCACCCTAACTCTAACCCCAATCCTAATTCTAAACATACCCCTTCATAAAACGCTAACTCCTAACCGCTAACCCTAACACTAACCAAAAACCCTAATCACTAATCCCTAAACCTAACGCTTATCCTTTACCCTAACCGTTAACTCTCACCCTAAATCTTAACACTGATCCTAACCTTAACCTTTAACTCTAAGCCTAACCCTTAACCCTACAGTAAGGAAGACCCTTAATGCTAATGGGATCCCTTATCCCTAACCCTAACACTACAGCTAAAAATAACCCTAACCTTGGATCCTTAAACCTAACCCCTAACACTTACTTTAACCCCATTCCCTAACCCTAATCCTAAGCATTAAACCTAACCCTATCTCTTAACCCTAACGCTAGCCCTTACCCTAAAGCCTAGATCTAACCCTAAATCTAACCTACCGCTTAATCCTATCCTTAAGCGCTAATGCTAACACTAACCCTGAACCCTAAAGCTACCCGTAACCCTTAACAATAACCCTGTCCGTGAACTTTAACCCTGACCCTAACCATTACGCGCACCCAGGCATTTAACCCTGACCCTAACCCTAATCCTTAATGCTAACCCTAACACTAAACCCTAACCCTAAGCCCAACACTTATCCCTAATCCTATCCCTTAACCCTAACTCTAACCCTAATGCTAACCCCTAAACCTAACCCTAACCGTGACCAGTAAACCTAACCCTAACCTCTAACACAAACCATAGCACATAACTCTAACCCTAAAACTAACCCTAACCCTAAACCTAACCCTAAACCCTAACTCTTAACCTTAACCCTAAGCGTTAATTCTCACGCTAACCTTTAATCCTAACCCTAATCCTAATCTTCAACCCTAAACCTAACACTTAACCCTAACCCTGTACCAAACCCTAACCCCTCATCTTAACCCTAACAGTAAACCTCAACCCTAAACCAAAGTGTAGCCGTTAAACCTAAGAGTAACCTTTAACCCTAACCCTAATCCCTAACCCTAAGCCCTCACCCTAACACTAAACTTCATCCTTAACCCTAACCATAATCCTAACCCTAAATCTAATTCTCAGCCTTCTTGCTTTCTTAGAGTTTAGAAAGCCTGCAATCCTCCCATGCCATGCATGAAAGGAGGCTCTACCACTGTGTCCTGCATGAAACCCACGGGCCCATACCCAGAGTATGATAGAGTGGGTTCCCGGGTACAATCCCAGCCCCCTAAACTCCCCCCGCCCGCCTAATGCAGACAGGGCCCGTGCGCTAAGCATAAACAATACCTTTAACAGATAACCCTAACCCTGAGCATAACACCCAACCCTGTTCCTATTTCTCCCCTTAACACGTAAACCTCACCGTGCGCCTAACTTTAACCTCTTATCCTAACGTTAATGCATAACCCATTTCTGAGAACAACCCCTATCCCATAATTCTAACCCTATCTCCTAGTCATCACTGTGACACCTAATCCCTAACCCTAATTCTAAACCGCTAACCCTAACCGTAACCCTACCTACAACCCTAACACTGACAGTAACCCTTACTTCTAACCCCAACGCTATGCCTAACAAAAACCCTAATCCTTGACCCTAACCCCTAAGCCTTACCCTAACCCTTAACCCTAATCCTAATCCTAACCATTAAACCTAACCCTAGCTCTTAAAGCTAACCCTAAACCTTACCCTCACGACTAGACCTAACCCTGACACTAAACTAACACCTAACCCTAACCAGAACCCCTAAAGCTAACCCTGAACCCTATCCCTAACTCCAGCAGGAAACTTTAACCCTAAACCTAAGCCCAACCCGCAACCCTAATCCTATCCTTTTACCCTAAAACTAACCCCTAAACCTAACCCCTATACCTCACCCTAACTCTAAACCTAATCATAATTCTAACCATACCCCTTCATAAAACACTGACTCCTAACCGCTAACCCTAACACTAAGCAAAAACCCTAATCACTAATCCCTAACCCTAACGCTTAACCTTTACCCTAACCGTTAACCCTCACCCTAAATCTTAACACTGACCCTAACCTTAACCTTTAACTCTAAGCCTAACCCTTAACCCTACAGTAAGGAAGACCCTTAATGCTAATGGGATCCCTTATCCCTAACCCTAACACTACAGCTAAAAATAACCCTAACCTTGGATCCTTAAACCTAACCCCTAACACTTACTTTAACCCCAAACCCTAACCCTAATCCTAAGCATTAAACCTAACCCTATCTCTTAACCCTAATGCTAGCCCTTACCCTAACGCCTAGATCTAACCTAAATCTAACCTACCGCCTAATCCTAACCTTAAGCCCTAATGCTAACTCTTACCCTGAACCCTAAACCTACCCGTAACCCTTAACACTAACCCTAGCCGTGAACCTAAACCCTGACCCTAACCATTACCCGCACCCAAGCATTTAACCCTGACCCTAACCCTAATCCTTAATGCTAACCCTAACACTAAACCATAACCCTAAGCCCAACACTTATCCCTAATCCTATCCCTTAACCCTAACCCTAACCCTAATGCTACCCCCTAAACGTAACCCTAACCGTGACCAGTAAACCTAACCCTAACCTGTAACACAAACCATAGCACATAACTCTAACCCTAACCCTAACCCTAACCCTAAACCCTAACTCTTAACCTTAACCCTAAGCGTTAACTCTCACGCTAACCTTTAATCCTAACCCTAATCCTAATCTTCAACCCTAAACCTAACACTTAACCCTAACCCTGTACCAAACCTTAACCCCTCATCTTAACCCTAACCGTAAACCTCAACCCTAAACCAAAGTGTAACCGTTAAACCTAAGAGTAACCTTTAACCCTAACCCTAATCCCTAACCCTAAGCCCTCACCCTAACACTAAACTTCATCCTTAACCCTAACCAGAATCCTAACCCTAAATCTAATTCTCAGACTTCTTGCTTTCTTAGAGTTTGGAAAGCCTGCAATCCTCCCATGCCATGCATGAAAGGAGGCTCTACCACTGTGTCCTACATGAAACCCATGGGCCCATACCCAGAGTATGATAGAGTGGGTTCCCGGGTACAATCCCAGCCCCCTAAACTCCCCCCGCCCGCCTAATGCAGACAGGGCCCGTGCGCTAAGCATAAACAATACCTTTAACAGATAACCCTAGCCCTGAACATAACACCCAACCCTGTTCCTATTTCTCCCCTTAACACGTAAACCTCACGGTGCGCCTAAATTTAACCTCTTATCCTAACGTTAATGCATAACCCATTTCTGAGAACAATCCCTATCCCATAATTCTAACCCTATCTCCTAGTCATCACTGTGAGACCTAATCCACAACCCTAATTCTAAACCGCTAACCCTAACCGTAACCCTACCTACAACCCTAACACTGACAGTAACCCTTACTTCTAACCCCAACGCTATGCCTATCAAAAACCCTAACCCTTGACCCTAACCCTTCACCCTAACCGCTAAGCCTTACCCTAACCCTTAACCCTAATCCTAATCCTAACCAATAAACCTAACCCTAGCTCTTAAAGCTAACCCTAAACCTTACCCTCACGACTAGACCTAACCCTGACACTAACCTAACACCTAACCCTAACCAGAAACCCTAAAGCTAACCCTGAACCCTATCCCTAACCCTAGCAGTAAACTTTAACCCTAAACCTAAGCCCAACCCGCAACCCTAATCCTATCCTTTTACCCTAAAACTAACCCCTAAACCTAACCCCTATACCTCACCCTAACTCTAAACCTAATCTTAATTCTAACCATACCCCTTCATAAAACACTGACTCCTAACCGCTAACCCTAACACTAAGCAAAAACCCTAATCACTAATCCCTAACCCTAACGCTTAACCTTTACCCTAACCGTTAACCCTCACCCTAAATCTTAACACTGACCCTATCCTTAACCTTTAACTCTAAGACTAACCCTTAACCCTACAGTAAGGAAGACCCTTAATGCTAATGGGATCCCTTATCCCTAACCCTAACACTACAGCTAAAAATAACCCTAACCTTGGATCCTTAAACCTAACCCCTAACACTTACTTTAACCCCAAACCCTAACCCTAATCCTAAGCATTAAACCTAACCCTATCTCTTAACCCTAATGCTAGCCCTTACCCTAACGCCTAGATCTAACCTAAATCTAACCTACCTCCTAATCCTAACCTTAAGCCCTAATGCTAACTCTTACCCTGAACCCTAAACCTACCCGTAACCCTTAACACTAACCCTAGCCGTGAACCTAAACCCTGACCCTAACCATTACCCGCACCCAAGCATTTAAACCTGACCCTAACCCTAATCCTTAATGCTAACCCTAACACTAAACCCTAACCCTAAGCCCAACACTTATCCCTAATCCTATCCCTTAACCCTAACCCTAACCCTAATGCTACCCCCTAAACGTAACCCTAACCGTGACCAGTAAAGCTAACCGTAACCTGTAACACAAGCCATAGCACATAAGTCTAACCCTAAAACTAACCCTAACCCTAACCCTAACCCTAAACCCTAACTCTTAACATTAACACTAAGCGTTTACTCTCACGCTAACCTTTAATCCTAACCCTAATCCTAATCTTCAACCCTAAACCTAACACTTAACCCTAACCCTGTACCAAACCCTAACCCCTCATCTTAACCCTAATGGTAAACCTCGACCCTAAACCAAAGTGTAACCGTTAAACCTAAGTGTATCCTTTAACCCCAACCCTAATCCCTAACCCTAAGCCCTCACCCTAACACTAAACTTCATCCTTAACCCTAACCAGAATCCTAACCCTAAATCTAATTCTCAGCCTTCTTGCTTTCTTAGAGTTTAGAAAGCCTGCAATCCTCCCATGCCATGCGTGAAAGGAGGCTCTACCACTGTGTCCTGCATGAAACCCACGGGCCCATACCCACAGTATAATAGAGTGGGTTCCCGGGTACAATCCCCGCCCCCTAAACTCCCCCCGCCCGCCTAATGCAGACAGGGCCCGTGCGCTAAGCATAAACAATACCTTTAACAGATAACCCTAACCCTGAACATAACACCCAACCCTGTTCCTATTTCTCCCCTTAACACGTAAACCTCACCGTGCGCCTAACTTTAACCTCTTATCCTAACGTTAATGCATAACCCATTTCCTGAGAACAACCCCTATCCCATAATTCTAACCCTATCTCCTAGTCATCACTGTGACACCTAATCCCTAACCCTAATTCTAAACCGCTAACCCTAACCGTAACCCTACCTACAAGCCTAACACTGACAGTAACCCTTACTTTTAACCCCAACGCTATACCTAACAAAAACCCTAACCCTGTACCCTAACCCCTAAGCCTTACCCTAACCCTTAACCCTAATCCTATCCCTTAACCCTAACCCTAACCCTAACCCTACCTACAACCCTAACACTGACAGTAACCTTTACTTTTAACCTCAACGCTGTGCTTAACAAAAACCCTAACCCTTCACCCTAACCCCTACCCTAACCCTTGACCCTAATCCTAATCCTAACCATTAAACCTAACCCTAGCTCTTAAAGCTAACCCTAAACCTTACCCTCACGATTAGACCTAACCCTGACACTAACTTAACACCTAACCCTAACCAGAACCCCTAAAGCTAACCCTGAACCCTATCCCTAACCCTAGCAGTAAACTTTTCCCTAAGCCTAAGCCCAACCCGTAACACTAATCCTATCCTTTTACCCTAAAACTAACCCCTAAACCTAACCCCTATACCTCACCCTAACTCTAACCCCAATCCTAATTCTAACCATACCCCTTCATAAAACACTAACTCCTAACCGCTAACCCTAACACTAACCAAAAACCCTAATCACTAATCCCTAACCCTAACGCTTAACCTTTACCCTAACCGTTAACCCTCACCCTAAATCTTAACACTGACCCTAACCTTAACCTTTAACTCTAAGCCTAACCCTTAACCCTACAGTAAGGAAGACCCTTAACGCTAATGGGATCCCTTATCCCTAACCCTAACACTACAGCTAAAAATAACCCTAACCTTGGATCCTTAAACCTAACCCCTAACACTTACTTTAACCCCAAACCCTAACCCTAATCCTAAGCATTAAAGCTAAGCCTATCTCTTAACCCTAACGCTATCCCTTACCCTAACGCCTAGATCTAACCCTAAATCTAACCTACCGCTTAATCCTAACCTTAAGCCCTAATGCTAACACTAACCCTGAACCCTAAACCTACCCGTAACCCTTAACACTAACCCTATCTGTGAACCTTAACCCTGACCCTAACCATTACCCGCACCCAAGCATTTAACCCTGATTCTAACCCTAATCCTTAATGATAAACCTAACACTAAACCCTAACCCTAAGCCCAACACTTAACCCTAATCCTATCCCTTAACCCTAACCCTAACCCTAATGCTACCCCCTAAACGTAACCCTAACCGTGACCAGTAAACCTAAACCTAACCTCTAACACAAACCATAGCACATAACTCTAACCCTAAAACTAACCCTAACCCTAACCCTAAACCTAAACCCTAACTCTTAACCTTAACCCTAAGCGTTAACTCTCACGCTAACCTTTAATCCTAAACCTAATCCTAATCTTCAACCCTAAACCTAACACTTAACCCTAACCCTGTACCAAACCCTAAACCCTCATCTTAACCCTAACCGTAAACCTCAACCCTAAACCAAAGTGTAACCGTTAAACCTAAGAGTAACCTTTAACCCTAACCCTATTCCCTAACCCTAAGCCCTCACCCTAACACTAAACTTCATCCTTAACCCTAACCAGAATCCTAACCCTAAATCTAATTCTCAGACTTCTTGCTTTCTTAGAGTTTAGAAAGCCTCTAATCCTCCCATGCCATACGTGAAAGGAGGCTCTACACTGTGTCCTGCATGAAACCAACGGGCCCATACCCAGAGTATGATAGAGTGGGTTCCCGGGTACAATCCCAGCCCCCTAAACTCCCCCCGCCCGCCTAATGCAGACAGGGCCCGTGCGCTAAGCATAAACAATACCTTTAACAGATAACCCTAACCCTGAACATAACACCCAACCCTGTTCCTATTTCTCCCCTTAACACATAACCCTCACCTTGCGCATAACTTTAACCTCTTATCCTAACGTTAATGCATAACCCATTTCCTGAGAACAACCCCATCCTATAATTCTAACCCTATCTCCTAGTCATCACTGTGACACCTAATCCCTAACCCTAATTCTAAACCGCTAACCCTAACCGTAAGCCTACCTACAACCCTAACACTGACAGTAACCCTTACTTCTAACCCCAACGCTATGCCTAACAAAAACCCTAACCCTTGACCTAACCCTTCACCCTAACCCCTAAGCCTTACCCTAACCCTTAACCCTAATCCTAATCCTAACCATTAAACCTAACCCTAGCTCTTAAAGCTAACCCTAAACCTTACCCTGATGACTAGACCTAACCCTGACACTAACCTAACACCTAACCCTAACCAGAACCCCTAAACGTAACCCCTATACCTCACCCTAACTCTAACCCCAATCCTAATTCTAACCATACCCCTTCATAAAACACTAACTCCTAACTGCTAACCCTAGCACTAACCAAAAACCCTAATCACTAATCCCTAACCCTAACGCTTAACCTTTACCCAAGCCGTTAACCCTCACCCTAAATCTTAACCCTGACCCTAAACTTAACCTTTACTCTAAGCCTAACCCTTAACCCTACAGTAAGGAAGACCCTTAATGCTAATGGGATCCCTTATCCCTAACCCTCACACTACAGCTAAAAATAACCCTAACCTTGGATCCTTAAACCTAACCCCTAACACTTACTTTAACCCCAAACCCTAACCCTAATCCTAAGCATTAAACCTAACCCTATCTCTTAACCCTAACACTAGCCCTTACCCTAACGCCTAGATCTAACCCTAAATCTAACCTAACGCCTAATCCTAACCTTAAGCCCCAATGCTAACACTAACCCTGAACCCTAAACCTACCCGTAACCCTTAACACTAACCCTATCCGTGAACCTAAACCCTGACCCTAACCATTACCCGCACCCAAGCATTTAACCCTGACCCTAACCCTAATCCTTAATGCGAACCTTAACACTAAACCCTAACTCTAAGCCCAACACTTAACCCTAATCCTATCCCTTAACACTAACCCTAACCCTAACCCTAATGCTAACCCCTAAACCTAACCCTAACCATTATCAGTAAACCTAACCCTAACCTCTAACACAAACCATAGCACATAACTCTAACCCTAAAACTAACCCTAACCCTAACCCTAAACCCTAACACTTAACCTTAACACTAAGCGTTAACTCTCACGCTAACCTTTAATCCTAACCCTAATCCTAATCTTGAACCCTAAACCTAACACTTAACCCTAACCCTGTACCAAACCCTAACCCCTCATCTTAACCCTAACCGTAAACCTCAACCCTAAACCAAAGTGTAACCGTTAAACCTAAGAGTAACCTTTAACCCTAACCATATTCCCTAACCCTAAGCCCTCACCCTAACACTAAACTTCATCCTTAACC